>NW_024082427.1:0-195127 GCF_003009895.1 Hyaena hyaena
TCTGTGATTAAATCACACAAAAGAGAAGAAGCGAAGCAAAAGAACGTCAGTATTTTTAAATATTTATTATGACATGACAAGTATAATAAGAGAATTTTTCCTATTGAGGAGAATTTCTGATTAAGTTCATACTGGGCTCTGAGCTCTTCAGTTTATGAGTGGGAGTCCATTCTAACTTTTGCATCATGACTGGGAAATAAGCAAGATCTCAAGTTCAGTATTAAAAGAAAGGTTAATTATTTGTTTGCTTATTGTATGTATGTGTATGTTTGCATTTTAAAGCAAAGAGGCTACTGGGTTCTGTTTTATATACTAAATTTAGAGAGCTTTAGAGAATACATAGGAAACACTGCTAAAGTATCCCAAAGCGAAACATTTGGGTTTAATTTCAGAGGATGCAAATCTTTGTAAATTAGTTTTTACTATGAACTGAGTGCTTCAGCTAATGTTCACAAATAAATCTAATCCTGTAAAACTCTTGGCCCAGCTGAGAAGTCTATGATTAAAAATCGGATTCCAGATATAAATTCCTATTTGTTTCCTGGGTTCAATGTGTTTTGTGAAACGGTCTGCCAATAAAGAGTAATGCATTTGGATGGCTTGCTTTTCAGGCAAAAACAGAGAGAGGACTTTTACCTCTGATATAAGACACTGTCTCCTGTGCATGCCTAATATCTAGAATACATTAGTTTCTATCAATAAATAATATTGAGTGTCTCTAGCATTGAGCGAATACTTACCAGATATCTGGTATTATATTAAACAACTTACGTGGTTGATTTTTCCATGGTTACCTCATCCTTCAAGGTAAATGCTGTTGTCACCAACCTTATTTTAAAGAGGAATGCCTGCCTGAGAGATTAAAAGAGTAGTTTACTATTTCCAGCCAGGAAGTGATATGCTTGGGCCATGAGCCCAGGCAATCTGGCCACAGTCATTGTCTAGGGGCTGGACTCAAATAGTAGACCATCCTGCCTTTCTAGCAAACTCCTTTATGTGGAACCCTTGTCAAAACTCTAGCTGAGAAAGATTCTTGAAGAGAAGCATCGGAATTCCATGTGTCTTAGTCTAGGGTATGTTTGTTTCTCTGGTTATATTTCTTATATCTCTCTGGTTCTGTGTTCCTTAGTCTGGGACATACTATGTTCCTTCAGAGGTTATGTTATGAAATAGAATTAATATGATATACCTCCAGAATGAATCATTTTACTCCCCTATAATGGGACACAACATTATTACTATTATAATTTGCAGGTGTTTGTAGAATGAAATTATTTCCAGAGGAAATAATTGAAAAAACACTTGAAACTTAAAAAGTTCTCATCTAATTCTCTATCTTAATATAAGCTTGAAGCCTAAGAAGTAACAGCTTTACTATATTCCCCTGGTTCTCTTTAGAATTTTTTTTTTTTTATTTAACTCTATTTAAATATCGTATGCTCTTTTCATAGGTGGTCTACGATATAATAGGGAATTTTTCTGTGGCCTAAAAAATCAAGAACAACTGCTGTTGAGGTCTTCATTTGTTACCTTATTTAGAGTCCCTTGTAAAAAATCCTTGCGACAAATTCCTCTAGGAACTGGGAACTTTCCTAGTGAGTTCATTATCTACTGGATGGTGAGAGTATGCAGTTCATTGTGTTGTCCTTTGACCTGGATTACTAGGAACTTGGAATTAAGGTTTGAAATGACTTGTTATATTTCTCCTCAGTCAAGACTTCATGTAATTTTGCTCCTTAGTTCTCCTGCTATAGCTCTTTTAAAATCTTTTATCATGAGTTAATTGTCTTGGGTTTATTCATATGCTTTTATTCCAAATCCTTTATGGAAATGAACAGAGTATAAAAGAGATGAGCAAGAAATACATATAGAAAGAAACATTATAACGTATACCTTTGTTTTTCCAGCACATGTAGGAATTTTCATTAGTAAACAATACAATGAAATTCCAGTGTATGGCTGACAACGTATTTTTTGCTATTTCTTGTTTTTGAGGCATGGATATTTTGACTATAAAATGACCTTCCACAAAGGAAGGAAAAATAAGGTAAAAACAGAAAGAGAGGCAAACTGTAAGAGACTCTGAAATACAGAGAACAAACTGAGGGTTGCTGGTGGGGAGGTGGGTTGGGGGGATGGGCTAAATGAGTGGTGGGCATGAAAGAGAGTACTTGCTGGGATGAGCACTGGGTGTTATATGTAAATGATGAATCACTGAGTTATACTCCTGAAGCCAATACTACACTGTATGTTAACTAACTTGAATTTAAATAAAAAAAAAAAAAAAAAGACTTTCCACAAGCCAGACTTTAAAATAAAACCAAATATTTTTTTAAGGTTTATTAAGATTTTGATTGATGTTTGTTTATAAACACATAGGTGATCATGAATGCTTAGACAGAATAAGCATTAACTAGATATATTAATCCTAAAAAGATTTTAAAACATGATAAAAGGAAGAGAGATTGAGTATAGATTGTGAAGACCATGGCTCATTCTGTTAAATGTTCTCTTTCCTGAGAAAAATGTATCCATAACTCAAGGGGGGTAACCTACATGTTTTCCTTAATTAAAATTTGCATTTTCTCACTTAAGTTATAGAAAATATGATGTTTTTACAGTAGTACACAGATCTGTTTTTTCTACAATTGTGTGTGAGATAAGGGGCACATCTTTTTGCCTTTAAATCAACTATCATTCTGAATTTCTCATGATTCGGTTATTATTTTTTTATCTAAAGATAGTGATTTCCTAGTGCATCAAATTGTATAAATGTACATTGTTTAGAAAAAGTTACAAATATGCAAAGCAAGATAATTCCAAAAGGTACAACAGAAAGCAGTTCTAAAAGTATTATGATATTGGGCGATGTTTGAAATAAGTTGGTATTTGTCTGTGTCATCAATGCTTCATGAAACTCTGACTCAATTCATTAGTAGAAATATCTATCCAGAAAGTCAATAAAGAGTGCTGAGAGCATTTGTGAAATGCCATTGACTTTTACAATTGCAAGAAATCCATCTCCCTAAACATGAATTGTGCTATGTCTGTGCGTCTTCCAATCAGCATCTCCCCATCAAATAATTTCAATGTCAGTAAATAGAATGGAACATGAAAATCCCTTGTGTCTATTCTTCCTATCAGAACAAAAACTCTGACCTTGCCACATCTATAGAAAGTTAATATACCTGGAAAAATTCAATACAGCTCTTTTGGCTAGAACTATAGCTTTAGTTTACATTTTGGAAACTATTGAGAAGGTAATTTGACATCTTTTTAAAAAAATATTAATAATTGCAGGAACGCATGTGAATAAAGTAATCTTTTCAGTCAAATTCTTATACTTTTATAGGATGCCTACTTTGTCTTTAATGACTTAGAACAGTTTTCTTCTTCCTTGAAGAGGATATTATGCTTTTGTTAGATTGTGACACCCCGCCACCCCCAATCCCCAGTTACTTCTTCCTCTCTTGAGTGCCAGAAATGTCCTGGAAAGAGAAAACAGCACAATGATACCATTTCCCCTGAATATATTGTCTAGAACATCCTTGTTCTGTGGTTTTTATTATCTTTACTTAGGGCAGTATTCTTTTATCTTTAATATGTATTTATTTATTTTGGTACATTTGGTAATTTCCCAATTATTTTCTTTATTTATTATTTTCTTTATTTTATGGAAAGGGGGTGTACAGTTATGAAAAAAAAAGTATTCAGAATTGTCTCTTATTGCCTCAAGGTATAGAAGCAGAATACATGGAGGGCACCTGGGTGGCTCAGTCAGCTGAATGTCTGACTTTGGCTCAGATCATGATCTCATGGCTTGTGAGTTTGAGCCCCACATTGGGCTCTCTTCTGACAGCTAAGAGTATGGAGCCTGCTTCAAATTCTGTGTCTCCCTCCCTTCCTCTCTGCCCCTCTCTCTGCTTACTCTCTCTTTCTCAAAAATGAATAAAAACATTATGGAAAGAAAAAGAAGCAGAATACATGGGTCAAAAGCTTCAGGCAGTCCATGGTTCTTTGTAAGAAAGGATTTTGGACTTGACCATCTTGGCATTTTCAGCCTCTGGGAGAATGTAGTAAAGGGAACTCAAATATCAGACTGCTGGTATTGAACATTGTACTCCTATGTCTAGAAGACTTCCTCCAAATTTATGTTATGGCTAATTCCTGTTTTCTTCACAGATCAGCTTGAATTTCATCCGCACTGGGGATTTTTCTTGGAATGACTCCTCTCCCACTCCCAGAAATATCTCTGTGCTTCAATATCACATGTGCTTGTCTCTATCACAACACGTTACTCTCCACTGTTATTGATAAATTACTTGCTCATACCTGTGGCTGGTCTTAAGCAGCATAAGAGTAGGGATCATCACTCACTTGTTTTTGTATGTCTAGCATCCAGCAGCTCCTGGTAATAACAAAGTTGAATGAATGTAGTGTTTTAATCTTTTTGGTTTCATTTTTGTACCTTCTACAAACTCCTACAAGGTATAGTGTTACATGGTGTACCGTATGTGTTTAGTTGCTCTAAAAGACAATTTATTTGATAATCTCTTTTTCATTATGAATGTATCTCTTAGGATCATAGGCAAGATACTTTGCAAGTTTATTGTTATTGTTGAAAAGTCATTGGATGCCAATTTCTACATCCATTTTATTTTTTGTAGGACCAAATATTTGAGTGGTAGTAATATTTATTTTTTTCACTTTTCTGTTTCCACCGAGGCTTTAGAGGAGAGCTGTACAATCGATTGAGCTAGAATAAAAAAGATAGAAAATGCCAAGTGTTATTGAGGATGTGGAACAAGCAGAACACTTAGGCACTGTTGATAGAAGTGTAAATTGCTATAAAGTGTTTTGGAAACCTGTTTGCTACTATCTCTAAAGCTAAATATATACATGCCCTGTGATCCAGCAGTGCCACTGCTAGGTGCATGACACATGGAAAGGAATATGTATACTCATCAAAATATATACATTAAAATGTTTGTAGTGGCTCTATTTGTAATTGCCCTGAATTAGAAATAATACAAATGCCCTCAACAGTAGAGTGGATGATCATTGTATGTAAATACACCTATACAGCAAATAAAATGAATGAAATGCAGCTACACACAATAATATGGATGAATCACACACACACAACAATAATATTGGAATGGCAGAGTGCAGAACCAAAATCACACATATTATATGATTCCACTTGAATAATTTCAGGCACTGACAAAATAAAACTATGGTGGTAAAACCCAGCAGAACTTGGGAGTGAAGAGAAGATATTGATTAAAAGGGGCACATGAGAGGAGTTTTTAGGGAGTTGCCATTGTTCTGTTTCATAATTTGGTGGCTCTCCACGTGTGTGGATACAACTACGATCTCAGCACTTTTCTGTATGTTTCTTACACATCACTAAAAACTTAAAAATTAAATGAAGTCAGAATAAAAAGTCAGAGTCATGATTTAGCAATTAATAGATACTCTAAATGGATATTTTATCTTAAATAAAAATTTCACAACCTACTGTTCTTTTATTAAATGTGTAGAATTTGTCTATATTAATGTAGCTCAGCTTTCCTGAACTTTAAGCATTTATTATTGCCATTCTATTGACTAACAAACAGGCAGTTACAAAACTCCTTGACAGTAGACGTTAAAAACAGGACAGCAGGTCCCAGATGGGTCACTTGTGCTACTAAGTCCCAGTGAATTAAGGTCTGAGCTCTCCTAGAAATGGAATCTTAAACCAGTGGATCAGGAATCACCTGATCAGTGCCAGTTAGTAATCTGCCAGATAAACCCTTGCCATTCTCGAAAGGAAAGTAATCTTGCAGTAACTAACCTGCTTTGCTGCCTAGAATAACTTCCTTGTTTCTGCTCCCTTCTGCCTATAAAAGTTCATTTTGTGTAGATCCTTTTATATTTGCTAGATTGGATGCTTGTTTACACATGAGTCACTGAATAAAACCTTAAATTAAGAGGTTTAAAACTTAACACAGCTGAATTTTGTTTTTTAACAGTAATGATAAAGTTTCCCTTTCCTGTCACCAAAAATAAAAAGAAAGAAAAGAAAGAAAGAAAGAAAAGGAACATTTAAATGAAGAGTAGGCATGCATCTTATTTGATTATCAGATAATTTGTGATCTTTTTGACCCATCATTTCTTTAGAAAATCTTCAAGCTGCTACACGAGTGAACTACTGTTCAGGCGATGCTAATAAAATGGCTCCATTAGTGATGACACTACAACATGAAAAACCATTGAGCTTTGTATACTTGTAAATTGATTTGTATTTTTTTATAATGTGCATATTATTTATAGCATTTCTTTTCTTTTCTTTTTTTTTTTAAAGAAAATAATTTTTGGGGCACCTGGGTGGCTCAGTCATTTAAGCGTCCGACTTTGGCTCAGGTCAGTCTCACAGCTTGTGAGTTTGAGCCCACGTCAGGCTCTGTGCTAACAGCTTAGAGCCTGGAGCCTGCTTTGGATTCTGTGTCTCCCTCTCTCTCTGCTCCCCGCCCCCCCCCAAAATAAATAATAAAACATGAGAAAAGTTTTAAAAAAAGTAAAGAGGAAATCATTTCTAGTTAAATAGAGCAAAATGTTATTTTTCCTGAAAGTCAAATTTCTGCATTCACATTTTATGGACAGGTAGCAGTTAAGAAAACAAAGTTGTAGAAGACTGACCACTGTAGAGAAATTTATAACATTTGTACTTATTAGCTACAAAAAGAGAAAGAGGTAATAAATCTGTTACTTCCTTGTTTGTCAGAGTCCAAGGAAAGAAGCACTTTCATTAGTCTGTCAGGCAGCTGTGAAATGAGCCAGAAAACACTAATATAGAACGATTAGGAGCAATCCAGAGAATGAAGTTTTGACAGGAACTTAGGTGGCTTCTAACTATTTGAAGGTTTGAACATCAATTGACAAAGAGAACCAAGAAGGAAGTTAGGGGAAATTATGAAAGTGGTAATGTGAAAAATGATGATACAAACTTTGCAGTTCAGCCTGGCCTTTGAGATGTTCCATTTTGAACAGTTTAATTTAGAAGGTCATTTAAGCACAGTTAATTGCCTCTGTTAATAACGCTGGATAGCCAACAAGTTTCAAATGCTTGGTGCACTTTGGGCTTCAGAAGTAAAAGAAAGAATTTAGTACTTCTTAGAACTGGCTTGAGAGGCAGGACTCATAAATGCTTCCAAGTATTCTAACACCAGACAGAATACAAATCTGATGACATGACCAGATAAATATTGTCAAGGGATGTGAATTAGAAATACTTAGCATTAGTTTCTAAAGAGAGAGAGGCAAAATTTACAATTATGGATTCAGACTTCTACACAAAGTATTATACAACAGTTGTGTTACAGTATTTCTTTAAAAACTTCTCTGTTCAATTTAAGTTAAATTGTTGGAACTGTTATGTTGATGACTGTTGTTTCAACGACATGGGCCTTAGCTGGAAGCTACATGCTCAGTCCTGTCACTGGTTCACAGCACGGCAGTTTATATATTTGCCTGTATTAGGGACAATTAGGATGCCTAATATACATTAAATATATTAAATGTATTCAGAAAAATCCTGAGAGATGGCAATATGGGAATTTCCAAAATTAGTTTTAGGAAAATGTGAGCTGAACAGAGACCACTTTTCATTACCTGTGATAATGAGGATTTCATATAATATAAAACTAAAACTCATGTTTTAATCTATGGTTTCAGCCTCTTTACTAATATATTTTTAGTATAGACACTAACAGTGACAGATGTGGTTGACTCGTTTTCTTCCTCTTTCGACTCTCTAATGAGCAATTAAATAGCCTGAAGCAGAACAATCAAAAGGTCTGAAAAATCCACACACCAGGTAATCGGTTTTTGAAAAATTGGGAGTTAATAGTACTTAGCTCTGCTGTTAGTCAAGAATTCCCCAAGTATCTTTCTCAGAATGACTCTGAAAAAAAGGATACCCAATAATAGCATAATTTTCAGTAGTGGTATCATCAACCCAGTCTATAAATTGCCTGCAGCTTTTCAAATACTGTTTCACATGGAGGTATGGGGAAGGCACACAGTCATGTATGTTGTCCTTTTTGAGAGGATCTGGTGAGATTCTGATATTCCAAGCCAGCTTTCCGACTCAAGTATTACATCTCTAGGTCCATCGTTAATTATGGGGTCTTTCTTTGGGTAGCAGTCCTCTTTAGCATTTCATTCCTTCCTCTCACCCCTCTTCCTCCGCTCTATTCTTTCCTCCACACACATTCACCAAATGATTGATATATATCATGCACTGCTGGTTTTAGACAAATATTGTGGTCTAATACTGAGTACTACCTTCCGAGACAGTCAGAAATGTCAATGTATAGTTACAAAGTAGTATGGCTAGTTCAGAGATAGAAAGATGTGTGGGGTATTTGGACGAGGAAGTAAGAGACACAGGTTAAAAGTACAGCTGGGGGGCACCTGGGTGGCTCAGTCGGTTAAGTGTCCAACTTCGGCTCAGGTCATGATCTCACGGTTTGTGGGTTCGAGCCCCGCGTTGGGCTCTGTGCTGACAGCCAGATCAGAGCCTGGAGCCTGTTTCAGATCCTGTGTCTCCCTCTCTCTCTGACCCTCCCCTGCTCATGCTGTGTGTGTGTCTCTCTCTCTCAGAAATAAATAAAATAATAAAAGAAATAAAGGAAAGAAAAAAATAAAATTAAAAAAAAAAAAAGTGCTGCTGGAAGACCATTCCAGGCAAAGCAGATAGCAAGAACAAGAGCAGAGGCTAGCGAGATTGCAGAGCCCATGAAAGAAGTAGCAGATTGTGTGTTGTCTCTGGTGTGTAAAGCACAAGGTAAGAGTGTGGTAAAGAATGAGGTGGGATGATGAGGTAAGAGGCTTTTATAATTCATGCTAATGAAATCAGGATTTTTCTTATAGATTTCAGGGACTCACTGAAGGGTAAGAATATGATTGGAGCATATGACTGAATATGATTGCATTTTACAGTAGCAGTCTGACAGTATTGTGGACATGTAACCAAGAGAAGAATGGTGGCTGGATTGCTGTTAGGAACTGATATGGCCCTGCACCTTCAGACATACTCTAACATGGGGCCATGGGAAAAGGGATGGATGATTGACGATGGCTTCTCTTGCATATTGAGGAGGTCAAATGAAAGATGGTAAATGAGAATGAGAAGGGAGCAAAGGCTAATATTGATGTTTCAGGACAGACCCTGATGTCGCCAACTGAGCTAAAAAAGAAAAAAAAAAAGGAGGACAGTTTAAAGATAATACTAAATTGAGATGTGCACGTATTCATTTCAAGTGGCATTTTGGATAAACCAATGGAATAATTTAGCCAAGAAGTAGTTTTATAAGTCTGTACTTTTAGGGAGTTCTTTATACATAAAATATACATTTGAGGATTGGGGGTATTTACATTTCAGTTGAAACTATGTGAGTGGGCGAGATTTCCCAGGGACTGAGAGATGATGGTGACAAGAGATAGGAGTCCAGGAGTCTCCTAAACACCATTTTAAAGGGTAGGTAGAAGAGCTACAGAAGGCAGGCACAGAGGTCTCAGAAAAGAGACACTTAGGCACTAGTTTTTAAAATTAAGAGAGGCGCCTGGGTGGCTCAGTCGGTTGAGCGTCTGACTTTGGCTCAGGTCATGATCTTGTGGTTTGTGGGTTCGAGCCCCGCATCGGGCTCTGTGCTGACAGCTAGCTCAGAGCCTGGAGCCTGTTTCAGATTCTGTGCCTCCCTTTCTCTCTGATCCTCCCCTGCTCATGCTGTCTCTATCTCTCTCTGAAAAATTATAATATTAAAAATATTAATTATAATATTATAATTATAATATTAATATTATAAATTAAATTATAATATTAATATAATATTAAAAATAAATTAATAAAATTTAAGAGAATTGGGCATCAAGAGAGCAGAAAACCCCAAAGATCATGCTTTGTATGATGAAGCATTGCAGAAAGTTCTATTAGTCATTTTACAAGGGATATTTGGTCAAGATGAAGGCTCCTGAGTAAGTTGGCTTCTGCTGTGCTTGAATAGCCCCAAGAAATTCTGGAAGAATAAATATGAAAGGCAAATCCTGGCCGTACCAAACCCAAATAAAAATTTTATTGCCAGGCAGTGCATTAGCCTCAAACTGAGATGTAGGACTCTAATTTAGGAGTTTGTATAGAGTGTCTGGGTGGCTCAGTTGATTATGTGACTCTTGATTTCAGCTCAGGTCATGATCCCAGGGTTTTGGGATCAAGCCCTGCATCAGGCTGAGCGTGGAGCCTGCTTAAGATATTCTCTCTCTCTCTCTCTCTCTCATAATTTTTTTTTTTTTTAAAGTCCACTGTTGGTGGAAATGTAAACTGGTACAGCCCCTCTGGAAAACAGTATGGAGGTTCCTAAGGAAACTAACAATAGAACTCCCCCATGACCCAGCAATAGCACTGCTAGGAATTTACCCAAGGGATACAGAAATGCTGATGCATAGGAGCACGTGTACCCCATTGTTCATAGCAGCACTCTCAACAATAGATAAAACATGGAAAGAGCCTAAGTGTCCATCAACAGAAGAATGGATCAAGAAGATGTGGTTTATCTATACCATGGAATACTACATGGCAATGAGAAACAATGAAATCTGGCCATGTGTAGCAACATGGATGGACCTTGAGGGTGTTATGCTGAGCGAAATAAGTCAGGCAGAGAAGGACAAATATCATATGTTTGCACGTATAGGAGGATTAGGAGGAACTTAACTGAGGAACAAGGGGGAGAAGAAGGGGGGAAATGGTGGGGGAAAGGGAGAGAGGCAAACCATGAGAGATTCTTGAATGCTGACAAAAACTGAGGACTGATGGATGTGGGGGAGAGGGGGGGATGGGCATGGAGGAGGACACTTGTGAGGATGAGCACTGGGTGTTATGTGGAAACCAATTTGACAATAAACTATTTGTAAAAAAAAAAAAAAATGTCCACATTTAGAAGAACTTTCTTGAAGACTTTTTTTCCCTCAGAACAGGAAGGCCTGATGCAGGTTTAAAAAAGTTTTGAGGTTCACATTCAGTCTTATCCTACTGTGTTTTACCATTAAATTAATGAAGAAATATGTATCCAAAGAAAATCAGATCAAGTAAAAGAGGGAAAAGTTCGGGTTCTTCTTAAGTAAGACTCAGGGCTTTCTAGGCCTTACTCTAAGTCTTCTAGTTGAAGACTTTGTAAACTAGAGGCAGTTATAGATAATCTTAAATTTTTTGAGATAGAGAATTCTAACTAAATTTATATCTGAGAAAAAGAACAGAATCCACCTTGACTCATGATGACGTAGACTCTGTGGCCCAATTCTCTAGACCTAGACCCACTGAGACATGAATATCCCCTAGAGATTTATGTCTTCTGTGTAGGAAAAAACCATGAAATCTATTCATGGAATTTGTAATTTTGGGGCTCTTCTAGAATTTTTTAAAATAAATTTATTACTTTAGACCAGTTTTAGAACTGCAGAACTACGTGTGAAGATAGTATAGGAAGTTTATTAACTAAAGTCCATACTTCATGCAGATTTCCTCAGTTTTCCCTTAATGTTCTTGTTCTGTTCTGAGATCCTCCCTATGGTACCACATTACATTTAGTTGTCAGGAATCTTTAACTCCTCTTGGCTGTGACAGTTATTGAGAATCTTCTTTATTTTGATGACCTTGTGAGTTTGAGAAATTTTATTGGTAAGGTCTTTTGTAAAACGTTCCACAATTGGGATTTGTCTGACATTTTTATGACAAATATTGACATTGTTAGACTAAGGATATATGTTTTCATGAGGAAACCACAGATGTAAAGTGTCATTCCCATCATATTTCATCAATATGACTTATCGCTGTTGATGTTAACCTTGGTCACTTGGCTTGAAGTAAGTAATGTCTTTCAGATTTTTCTCCTGTAATGTAACTTATATACTGTACTGTATTGTATGCTATACTAAACTCTTTGGAAGAAAGCTACTATGGGCAACAGCCCACAGTTAAAGGGTAAAGAATGATGCTCCAACTCCTTAAAGACGGAGTAACTATATACATTATTTGGAATTCTTCTGCACAGGAGTTTGTTTATTCCATTGATTTATATCAGTATGAGCTCATGTATAGTATTTTATACTTTGGGCTATAATTCAGTACTGCTTTATTTATTCATTATTTGGAGGGGCAATTTGTTCCACCTTTGGCTCTTGGGAGCTCTTTCAGTTAGTTCCTGTATCCCTTTGAATTACCCCAGTGATGTGTTTTTGTTTCTTTGAGCACTTCCTTACTTTCTGGCACTGCAAGATGTGTTAGGCTCATCTTGTATAATTTCTGTCCTAATCCTAGAAATAACCATTACTCTAAGGAGCCCTCATTTCTTTTATTTGAGAATGAAATTAGAAACCAAGATTTGGGGGCTAGGTTTGCTCTTTCCTATCGGGGTCTTATTGCTTCTGGGCCCTTTCAGCTAACAGAACAAGGAAATCTTTGCATGTATACTAATGCATATATCTCTAGAAATATTTCTACATGTAACCATCTTTATACTTAGCTAAACATTAGTACATACTGATGCCCCAAACTCTAATTCATTGCCACATGGATCATTCCAGCCTCTTCCCCTTTCTGTAAACTCCTGCTACATCATCCACCAGGCTCTCACCACCCAATGTTTACATAACTATACAATCCAATATAATTGTCTAGTCATTTTGGAATCGTTAACCTGTACCTCCATAGGAAATAACTTTACCAAATTGAGTATACTGCTAGCCATGGTGCTATTTGCTTTTACTCTTACTACCATTACATAGGTCAGCACTTTATTGCTCTTCCCTCTTCAATGAGATTGATGCATCTTGTGATCCCTGCTCTCCTAAATGAATTTTTAAAAAACTTTGCATACATTAAGGCTGACTGATGGTAGTGTAAAGCTCTCTGCGTTTTGACAAATGCTTAATGTCTTATATTGAACATAAAAGTATCATACACATAATTATGCCACTCTACAAAAAACTGTGTGCTTCACCTATTCAAACCATCCTGCCACCACCAAACACCTGGCAGAAATTGATCTGTTTACTAGTCTCTATAGTTTTGCTTTTTCTAGAGTGTCCTAAAATTTAAGTCAGATAATACTAACTTGTTTCACTTAGCAGCATGAGCTGAAGATTTACCTATGTCTTTTTATGAATTGATAACTCATTTCTTTTTATTGCTGAGTAATTTTACATTCTATGGATACACTACAGTTTATCTTTTTACCTATTAAAGGCCATCTTGGTTGTTTTCAGTTTTTAGTGATTTTTAATAAATCTGCTATTATCTTTCACATGCAGATTTTTGTGTGGACCTAAGATTTCCAATCAGTTGGGTAGATTACTGAGCAATGAAATTGCTAGCTCATATGGTAAGACTATACTGAGTTTTATAAGAAATTACCAAACTGTGTTCCAAAGCAGCTACAACATTTTGCGTTCCTACCAACAATGAATCTCAGTCCCTGTTACCCTGTTACTCTACATTCTTGCCAGAAATTGGTAATAACAGTCATTAGATTTTAGTCATTCTGATAAGTGTATAGTAATATCATATTTTGTTTTAACTTACTGTTCTCTAATGAAAATTATCATATGCTTATTACCTATTTGTATATCTTCTTTGGTTAGGTTTTTGTTCAGCTTTTATGACCATTAATTTAAATTGGATTGTTTGCTTTCTTCTTATTTCTTTTCTCCAAATTTTTATTTAAATTCCAGTTAGTTAACATACAATGTGATACTAGTTTCATCTGTAGAATTTACTGACTCATTACTTACATACAACACCTGGTGCTCATCGCATGTGCCCTCCTTAGTACCCATCAACTGGTTACCTCACTCCCCTTACCTCCCCTCTGGTAACCATCAGTTTGTTCTTTATAGTTAAGAGCCTGTTTCTTGGTTTGCCTCTCTTTTCTTCTTGTTTGTTTTCATATTGTTAGCATTTTTTTTTGTATATTTTGAATGTAAGCCCTATAAATTTATAAAAACTTATAAGTAAGTTTTTCTCCAAGTCAGTGGTTTCTCTTTTAATTCTCTTGACAGTACCTTTTACAGAGATGTTTTTGATTTTAATATACTCCAAATTACAAGTATTTCCTTTATGGATTATGCTAATGGTATTGTATTTAATATTACATTACCAAAGTCAAGGTCATGTAGATTTTTCTGTTATGTTTTCTTCAATAAATTTTATACCTTTGAATTTTACATTAAAGTGTATGATCTATTTTGAGTTAATTTTTGTGAAAGGTATAAGGTCTGTGTCTGGATTTATTTCTGGCATGTGAATGTTCAGTTGTTCAGCACCATTTTTCTTTTTTAAAGACTACCCTTTCTCCATTGAATTGTCTTGACTCCCTTGTAAAAAAATCAGCTAACTATATTTGTTTGGGCCTATTTCTGTTCTCTCTCTTCTGCTTCATTGAACTGTGTGTCTGTTCTTTTTCCAATATCACACTATCTTGATTACCTTAGTCTTAGTAAACCTTGAAATTTGATGGTGTGAGTTGTATAGGCTTGTTCTTCATGGTTGTGTTGGCTATTTTAGGTATTTTGTTTTTCCAAATAAAGTTTAGAATCAATTTGTTGGTTTCTACAAAATAGCCTTCTGGTTATTTTTTGGGGGGGGAAACTACCAACTTTTTATTTTTTTAAAATTCCAATATAACTAACATGCAGTGTTATATTAGTTTCAGGTGTACAATAGTGATTCAGCAATTCTATATATTACTTGCTTGCTGGGATTTTGATTGGGATTGCATGGAAATGTACAGATCAAGTTGGGATGGATTGACATTTTTATAATATTGGCTCTTCTAATTCATAAACATGGAATATCTTTCCCTTTATTTAGATCTTCTTGAATTGTTTTAATTAGAGTTTTGTAGTTTTGTACATATAGTTCTTGTAATATTTCATTCGATTTCCACCTGACTTTATTGTAAATGATACCTTTTTATAAAAATTTTAAATTTCAGGTTCCACATATTTATTGCTGATTGTGGTTAGACAAAATAATGGCTCCTAAAGTATATCGGTGTTCTAGTCTTCAGACCTGTGAATGTTTAACCTTGCACTGCAAAATTGACTTTGAAGATGTGGCTAAGGATCTTGAGGTGGGGAAATTTTTCCGGATTATATGGATGGGTACAATGCAATCATTAAGATGTTTTGACTAATATATTATTTAGGTATATGTTTCTTAATCTCTATTCATTTTGGGATTTTGCAGCTATTTATTGGTTATTGATTACTAGTTTAATTCCATTGTGGTTTGAGAACAGACATTATATGATTTCTTTACTTTTAAATTTGTTAAGGTGTGTTTTATGGCCCAGAATGTAGTTTATCTTGGTGAATGTCCCATGTAAGTCTGAGAAGAATGTGTATTCTGCTGTTATTGGGTGAACCAGCCAATAGATGTTCATTGTATCCAGTTGATTGATGGTGTTGTTGAATTCAGCTATGTCCTTACTGATTTTCTGCCTGCTGGATCTGTTTCTGATAGAGGAGTGTTTTCATCTCCAATGACGATAGTGGTTTTATCTATTTCTCCTTGAACTTCAATCAGTTTTTGCCACATGTAGTTTGATGCTCTGTTGTTAGGTGTATACATGGTAAGGACTGTTATAGCTTCTTGTGACATTAACCCTTTTATCATTATATAATGTCTTTCTTTATCCTTGATAACTTTATTTGCTTTGAAGTTTGTTCTGTCTGAAATTAATATAGCTACTCTTGTTTTCTTTTAATTAGTGTCAGCATGAGATATATATGTCTCCATTTATATTAATGTATATGTGTTTTAATATTTAAAGTGAGTATCTTCTAGATAACATGTAGTTGAGATTCTCATAATCTGTGTCTTTTTACTGGTGCAACTAGAAACTTCCACTGTAGAAGTCCAAACTAAAATGTACTTTAGGTGGGGGTAGAGAATGGTCAAACCTGAATTTCAGGAACTTTATACCAAGAAATCAGCGGTTAAGATCCTGGAGTTCTGAGGATTTTGGTGGAGGGGTACCCACAGATATAATTATTTTTGCGAATGTCAAACTGAAATTTATCAGTTTCTTCAATTATAAATTTAAGCAACAAACCACAACAGAACTGGTAGTATATGTAGAACTCACCCATATTTTTATATCACATTTACATTTTTTTGCCAATAATCACAACATCATTCATGCTTAACACTGAAAAATACAGTAGTTGGTAGACTTATCACTTTATCTTACTATTTATCACACTAGTGAAGAAGCACATATGTAAGTACATCACAAATTGTTTTGAAACTTTTTGTTTTACTAACTACATTTAGATATCATTGGTTTCCTTTTCGATTTTATCTGTTTTATTTTATAAAATAAAAGTTATTCTGAGGCAGTATGGCAGGTACAACAATGGCTACTAAAGAAGTCCACACACTAATGCTTATGAATTTATTATATAACATGACAAAAGTAACTTTGCAGATGTGTTAAGGTTAAGAACGTTGAAGTGGGGACATTATCCCAGATTATTCAGATGGGTCACATCTAATCACATATATCCTTGGAAGTAGAAGAGAAAGGAAGAATATTGCTCAGAGAGCTGAGATATGAGGACTAGAACTATAGTTGCTGGTGTCAAAAATGGGTGAAAGTATCCATGAGTCAAAGAATATAGTGAGGAAAGTCCCTCAGCTACAGACAGCAATAAAATGGGGATTTTAATTCTACAACTGCAAGGAACTGAAATCTACCAATAATCCAAATGAGTAGGAAACAGAATTTCTCCTAGAACCTCCAGAAATGGATGCAGTGTGCCCACATTGTGATTTTAGTCTGATAAGATCCATTCTGACGTAAATAATTATAAAATATACATTCTTTTGTCATTAAATTTGTTATGACTTGTTATAATAGTATTAGGAGACTAATACAGAAGGGATCCCCATGCTTCATTGAAATTCTGTTGGTACCCATGACACAAAAAGACTAAGAACCACTCAGTAGTTTAACTCAATACTATAGTCCCCAAATCTTTGGAAAGATAAAAATCATGGTATGAAATAACTGATGAACATTAAGGCATTCTAAATTTTGACACTGCAAATGATTCCGTCTACACTAAGAAAGGCAAAGCAATTGTACTAACCTTCTCCCTTCCAGTCTGGTTCCTTTGTTTTCAAACTACAGGTCCGTGGCTGATTAGGACAATTTAGCTTTTCCCTGGATATTATGCTCTATATGTAAACTCAGGCACCTATTCTAAGAATAACTTTTAAGGAATTGATTGCCACAAGCAATCAAATTGAATATAAACTTATATCATTGAAGAATGCATATGAGTGGGAAGATTGTGCCAGCAAAATCTAATGAGGAAAATGATGTATTAGAAATACAGAAGAGTAATGGTTTGTTCTGCGTATGCTTCTGAGGTTGGAATAAATTACATTTTGTTATAATCTCAATATCCCTTGGAAAGAGTAACTGTGAAAGTGTATGTTGGTGCTAAAGCAGCTTTACCATGTATTCTTTATGAGAATGCATTTTTTAAAGCAATAATCAGAGGACCATGAAACTCTTTAAACACCCATTAAAATTAGGGAGTGGTAGAGATCAAAATTATAAAGCTGTAAGAATATTACAGTATTCCTACAGATAGCAGAAAGTCCATAGACAGCTATGTGAGGAGATAATTCTAGAAAAACAGATTTTGGAATTTTTCTTTGAATGTTTTTTGAATTTTCTTTTTGAATATTTTTGAATTTTCTTTGAATACTTTTTAGCTTCACTTTATTACCTTTCTTTCTTAGATTTTGCCAAAATTTCCTGTATCTTTTATCATAGCTTTTCCTTCCCAGAATTGTTTCTAAACAAAACAGTATTGCCATTCTAAGCATTTGCTCCTAGAATTGGCAAGATTAGGTAAGAAAAAATGGCTTGCCATTGAAAATGACAGCTTGTTGTCTTTCAATCAGCTCTCATTTCAAGGTAATATTCTACTCATTCTACATGATCTAGGTAAAGACCTATTTCTTTAAGATATTGTATTACTTCGTCTCTCTGTGGTTTGGTTCCTTCTCTGAAAATCTCAAAAATCTATAATTGCTAATTTGAGTCTCAATCATTCATTCATGCACTCATTCACTCAGCCATCCTTCATTCAGGATGGTTTGAATATCTGCTGTATGCCAGTCTGAGTGCTGGGTTCTGCAGATACAATGTTGAATTGGACTCTGACTGTATCCTCAATCTAACAGGGGAACGTGTGAAAATAGATAATTATAGTACACTATGAGAGTGTTGTAGTAGAACTTGGAGGAGTCTATTACATATTGACAATTATATAAATTACACAATTGTGTTCTTTCTTTATTATTTAAACCCCTATAGTGCTTGACACTTTGTCTCCCAGTATTTACTGCACTGATGTGCACTTAATGCCTATCCTTAATGAGATCTTCTTCAAAAAACCTTTTTTTTCTCCCTTTCCTTTTCTCTTCTCTTATTTTTCCCTATTCTTCCAGCTCCTTACTGTGCACAGGAAGAAGGTATTTCTTCCTGGTTGGTTCTGTACTGCTATTTTGACATAGTAGAGGGTGGTGCTTAACCATACCAGCTCTGGAGTCACATTACTTGCATTTCAATCCTGATCTGGCCACTGGATACCCTTTACACAGTAGGTTAAACATTCAGTGCCCACATTTTCCTTATCTACAAAGTAGAGATGATAATAGCACTCATCCTTACAAAACAGCATGTGTAAAGTAGCTGGCATACAATAAGCACCACATGAACCATGCCGTTACTGGTTGACAACAGAACAGAGGCCAGCCCTTCAGTTGATGATTTAAGGCCAAATAGAAAAGCTATTAATACTAGTTTTATTGATTTAACTTTTCCATTGTACATGCCTGTCAGGTCCTTTGCAGCACAGAGAGAGGGGACCCTTAATAAGGACCAAAATGGAAGGTCATGGAAAGTTTGAGTTTCAGATCATCAACACCTGAGGAGTGGAGTTGTTGCCAGGGAATCTGGCACTTGCTCATCCCAGGAGAATCCCTGGGCTTTGACTTTACAAGAGAACAGATAATGGTTTTGACTGTCTGGAAAGATCAGTAGATCTTCTAAGTAGTAGAGCTGAGATCTGAACCAATGGCTTTTTGACTTTAAAGCCCATTTTTGTTGTTGTTGTTTTTTCCTTCTATAGCCAGAGTGTTCCCAGTGGAACCAGGATCCAATGAGCACACAGAAAAGTGACTGGTAAAAGAAATACGATGGTCAAGTGGTCTTAGTAAGAACTGGGGAGAGAGGAGATGTAAACATGGATGTGGGGTGTCATGTGTTGTCTAGGGCAGCAAGGGTGGAGAATAGGGATTATGTTTCTTAGTGGTATTGCCATGTGCTCAGGCATACCATAAGCATTGTTAGTGTGAGATAGTTTGTAAGATGCTTGACTGTTGGTGGAACTCTGCTTTCTATTTGTGTTTATTTTTTTTAATTTTTCTAAATGTTTATTTTTGAGAGAGAGACAGAGACAGAGAGAGAGAGAGAGAACAGGAGAGGGGCAGAGAGAAAGAGAGAGACAGAATCTGAAGCAGGCTCCAGCCTCTGAGCAGTCAGTACTGAGCCCAATGCGGGCTTGAACTCATGAACCATGAGATCATGACCTCAGCTGAAGTTGGACACATAACCAACTGAGCTACCCAGGAGCCCCAATTTGCCTTTAAATTACACTGTACTGATGCTATTCCACATTTTCCCTGTGTGAGTATCATTTAGGTTTGCTTTTTCCTATCAGTGTTATGTTATGGCACCATATTGTCTTAAATTCAAATATGATATTAGTGTTTTAAAATAGCATACCATTTGTATTCCTACTAATGAAATCCTATTGCTAAGAATCACACACATGGATGTCAGGTAAGGCAGAATTCTGCACAATCCACTTCCTACACTGGTCTTGGCCAAAAGGCTTCCACAGGCAGCCAGGCCTTATTACGAGTCTCAACTTCCTGTGTTCTCATGGCCTGGACTTTGAGGGCCTCAGAAGGCTCAGGTTACTGTGTGCACAGATTTAAGGAAAATCAGACAATCAGGGTTTTGAGTGTGAAAAGAATTGTGTGATGGATTGTATAAACTAGATATGGATGTAGTAAGGATGTGATGGGGCTTTACTTTAACTATGTTAATCCCTTGGAGGGATTTGAATTGAATACTGGTTTGTTATTTTTCCCTATGGTTCTTTGTATGTCTTTTTAACAAGCACAATGGCTTTACAAATCCTTTCTCTAGTGATGTCTATTCTTTTCTATATGGGAAACATTCAGAGTCTCAGAGTGGTACTTGCGGCCCCTCATCACATCTCCCCACCTTATACCCTTCCCTCCACTCTGACTTAAAATGAAAGAAAAGAGAAAGCACTTATGTGCACCAGAAGCTCTGTCAAGACTCTTTGGTACAATTCAGTGTCTGTAAATGTTACAGGATTGTGTACAGATAGACGCAAGGGGGCATTTGTCAAATCGAGTGAGCACTATTCTGCCGAGACTCTCGTTTCCAGCTCCCTACTGTGGAGTTGCCTTGAGAATAATTATAAGCAAGCACTGTTTGGGTCTGATGGTGATCTGGCCAGGGGAAGAAGATCCTGGGAATAAACAGCAGCCAAGTAGCATAAATCCAGCTATCCATTTAAATAATGCTCTGTAAATGTCTACAGTAGTCTGACTAAATTCTGGGGTTTTATTTTATTCAGGACTGCTAACTACTTTTTTGTAGTGCCAAGCTGTGGAGAAGTCTTTGGGTTTCACTTAAAAAAATAACCTGCTTGTCATCTCTCCCAGACATAACCACTACCATATATATATTTAGAAATTTTGGTTTATTTTAAGTAAAACAATTTTAATGTGTATTTATTTTTGAGAAAGAAAAATAGAGTATGAGCAGGGGAGGGCCAGAGAGCGAGAGAGACACAGAATCTGAAGTAGGCCTCAGGCTCTGAGCTGTCAGCACAGAGATCAACGAGGAGCTTGAATCCATGAACCAAAGATCATGACCTGAGCTGAAGTCAGATGCTCAACTGCCTGAGTCACCCAGGCACCCCAAATTTTTATTATATCTGACTCTTTTAACATCTGTTATATGATTAGTTTTCTTTCATTATTTGCTAGACATAAATGAATCTAGAGTCTTTTATATATTTATATACATTATATAAGTGTAGATAACTACCTTAGGTTTTGTTTCATAGACAAATCTCTTTTTTTTTAAATCCAAATGACTCTAGCTACATGGTTTTTGCAGCACTTTGAATTCAGTCTTAGTTTCCTATTTTTAATTTAAATATTCTCAAAAACAAACAAACAAACAAAGCAAACAAGAAAAGAGAGATAGGAAACTTCTTTTTAGGTGATCCCAGGTTGATATCGTACAGTAGGAAAGCACAGGTGTGCACACCCAAATTAGAAGAAAAAAAATTGCTATATACTCTTGGTTTTGAATGGAAGTGCAAAATTACTCATTTTAGCTTTGGGAAGAGAAGACTGGAGTGACACATTTTATTTGCAAATAGAAACTCTCCATTATCACCTACTTTCTGGAACACAGTTTGCCAGATTTCAGTGGCACCTGGATGGACCACTGCCTTCACTGTCCATGGTCTTGGAATGTCTGCCCTCTTCCTTGGCTTTGGAGAATTGGGGAGTAGTTTTCCTCCTGCTTCTCAGCCCTTTCCCGTTTTCTTGGATGGCTTGTACACTTCTGTTCACTTTCTTATTTTATGCTTTCTTCAGTGTTCACTCTCACGGGCTTCCGTTTCCAATATGCCATAAATTTTGAATGTACCTGTTTTTATGGCTTCAGAGCTCAATTTTATGTCTCCTGCCCTGACATCTCTCTTGAGCTCCAGGTCTATATTTTTACATACCTGATGGAATTTCTACCTCAGACCCAACCTATCTAACACTGTGCTCATGGTTTTCCTGTTCTATCCTTTGATATTTTTGTGCCAAAGTTGTTATTCCATGTACTCAAGCTCTAAAGAGCTTTGTTAAACTTTCTAGAATTTCTTAACTTGTGCTAGGTTTTTAGAAAATGATTGAAATGACAAGAAAACCGTATTTTATTTTTTTTCTTTCTGGATAGATTTGAGTGCAAGGATTTCTTTTGTTTTTCAAAATTCATATGTTTAAACATCTTTAATTCCTTTCAACTTTTAAGAAGAACTGCCAATTATTTCAAAATATACACTTTTAAAATGCCGGACAGGATATTGAACGTCACTTAGTGTGATTATTTATTACGTAGACTAAGAATCAGATGCAGACAGGAGTGAACTGGGTTTCCAAGCCTTTAGTGAGCCTATTCTTCTACTAAATATAATGAGAAAAGTATGGTTGTTAACTACATATTCACACGTCTCTAGTTTTGTACACATCCATTTCTTTCAAATCTTCAGACCTACAACAGTTATGTTTGGGGATTATATGCGTTATATTTGTAAAAGTCCATGTTTAAAAGCCTGATCTTAGTTTTATCTGACTCAAGGTTATATTTCATCCACAGGCCTGGAGTGTATCTCTTTAGGCCTCTTCATACTTTGTTTCCTGTGGGTAGAGTCATTGTCTCAAACCTGTCATGTGGCCAGTCTCAAATAATTAGCCAGCTTCAATTTTTGTAATAATCAGCCTAAGAATAATGACATGATAATGGAAATTTAGCAACAACATAAATTATCTTAGATTTAACAAATCACGTTATGGACACATTAAAGAAAGAAATGCTGTTCCACTTTTGGAATGACTTTATTATGTGACAGAAAAGGACCTGAAAAGAATGTGGGCTCTGTAACTTTCTAGAAGTAAAGAAAGTGTACTTAGATATGGGTATAACTTTGGTGAGGTGAAATCTCTGTTAGTAAACTAATAACATTTGATTCATTTCTCTAGATGAACATCTCTAAATAGAGCTATATAGTAATCAGTTCCTGCTGGCTTATATGCCTGTAGTTCCTCATAGTCATCTGAAATGAGCCTGCGGTAATGGTTTTCAGCTAATATAATTATTATTTTTCCACTGCAGGCAAGGCATAGTTCCTTTAGGATTTTTGAAATGCCCTTTCTGAGGTAAAATGATTGCTTTATCAAATCCATGTCCAAAGGAACCGTATTCTTTTATTAGATCAAATAACACTTTCTATGGATCAACTTCTCTCAGTCTTCACTTATCTTAAGAGAAAGGAGTTATAAAGGCTGCAGTAGAGATTTTCCACTTGGTTTGCACATTGTTGGTAAAGAATGAATGTTGAAAGAGAATATAATCATGACTCACACAAATGTGGAATGAATGGTCGTCAGATATTTTACTTCAGTCATTAACCAATGAAGGAACTGGAAAAGATATTAAAACTAATAAGTACAAAAGAGAATCTAAAGAGCCACCTAATATATAAACTCATCAGAAAGGCTGATTTAAATTTGTTTAATAGAAGCAAAGCTGACTTCTTCAACAGTGGAGAGGGAAGTTAGTTCAGCCTCTGAACTGGACAGAATTTATTTGCATTCCTGTAACCAAGAATTCTTTGTATTAATATAAGTTTTCTGCCAGTTAACATGTATATCTACAGAATTATAGAATACCTAAAGACAACAAAAGGTACAAACTCCATAAAATTTAGCCCTAAGTATATTCTAAACAATGAATTATTTTTGTTGAAGACACTCTTTCATCTTTTGGTCCACGTTCTTAGCTTTCACAGTATTTCCCTACAAAATGTTTTATTTTTTTTTAAGTTTATTTATTTATTTTTGAGAGAGAGGGAGAGAGAATTTCATGCAGGCTCCTCTGTGTGCTGTCAGTGCAGAACCCACCTCAGGGCTAGATCTCAAAATTGTGACATTATGCCCCAAGCTGAAATCAAGAGTCAGATGTTTAACAAACTGAAACACCCAGGTGCCCTGAGTGTATTCTTTTTTTGACATTAAACCTTGTAATGGTCTTTGAGGAGGCAATATTCCAATTTGTGTTTCAAAGTGGTTTTTATTCTCTCTGCTTAAGCCCACCATTCCTTTTCTCCATCTTATTCTTAGGCAAATCAGTCATAAATGTGTACTGGAGAAGACCATATCTTAAAGTTGGAAAATGATCCTAAAAAGCATCTGAAAATGATCACATTTGGCTGATTTGGTGAAGCTTTTGTATGAATGGAATAAGGGGGAGAGGGGTGGCAGACATTTTAAAATGCATTTTAAGAAAAATGAATTTGAGGTCCTCTTGCTTAGCATGTTTATATATGTTTTTTATAATAGTTAATATAATTATTCTAAACAATAATAGGTTTATCAATTATATATCATGAGACATAAACAGAATTTGAAGACCTTATGATCCAAACTTCTAAACAGTTTTATTATTACTTAACTAATGAGTTAATTCTTTTACTCATTAGATCATAAGCTTTGTATGGGTAGTAGTAACTCCATTGTTTTGTTCACTATTGTCTCCCCAAAACTATGTGCAGTGTCTGAGGCATAGTATATATGTAATATATATTTATCCAGTGAAATTTTAAGAATAATTTTTTAACCACCTTC
Source organism: Hyaena hyaena (assembly GCF_003009895.1). Taxonomy (NCBI): domain Eukaryota; kingdom Metazoa; phylum Chordata; class Mammalia; order Carnivora; family Hyaenidae; genus Hyaena; species Hyaena hyaena. The sequence goes on from NW_024082427.1 coordinate 24,635, forward strand.
TTTTTGTGTGACATTATTATAGGTGCTAGGGATTAAATATAAGTTACAGTATAATTCATATTTTTGAGAAGTTCATGACTTTTACCCCAGAGGAGTCCCTGATAAGGGAATTTCAGGCACTATGGCTGACTGCAGGAGAATAATTTGAGTTGGTCCCCAGATCACACCATATAGGAAAATGTGGTTAATATCTTTAGTGAGATCTGCTCGTGTCACATGCTTGGTGTCACCAAGATAGGGGCATTGGAGGTTGCTGAGCTATATAACATTCATTGGCTTTGGTAGCTGTTCTTCCTCAGGATTTGCTAGCAACACTTTACCACATTCTGAGTCTTATCAGTGGCTCCTCCTTTCTAATAGCAGCTTGAGAGAACCACCAATACTGGAAATTATTATGTGCCAGAATTCAGGCTTTGTAATTTGTAATTATTATCTCATTTAATTCCTATAACCATCCTATGTAGTAGATTATAGGTTAAGGATAGTAACTGCAATAATACAGCTATTGGATGGAAGAGTTAAGACAGGAACTGAGATCTACCTGAATTCAAAGGCTGTAACTTTGTCACTAATCTGTGTTGCCTTCATATCAAGGATTGACTTGATGAGAACAGGGCTAGTTGGTATTTGTGTGTGTGTGTGTGTGTGTGTGTGTGTGTGTGTGTGTAGCAGGGTGAGGTTTTCCTTGGATCATTGCAAAGTCAATTAAAAATGTGCATTATTCATTTTTGCTAAGCTTTAGACTTCTCACCATCTAGGATTATGTTCAATGAAAAATTGCATAGTGACTCTGACAATTGAATCAATACTTCTATTAACTGTAACATGCAATTTGAAGGTTCAGGAGGTGATTGGATTATGTTTTGTAAAATTATTATCCTCCATTGCTGGAATCTATGCTGCCATAGAAGCACCAAGTAGTTTTTAAAATGTGTATTTCCTGCAGAGAGGTTGTTTAGTCTTTGATACAATGGCACTTTGGTCTTTTCACCCAACCCCAGCCCGAAGAGTTCACAAATAGGTGCCATGCGCCCATGATCAATCCTTCAAACCTTTGTATTTGTAGGACAGCTTGGCATTTTTCTTTTCCTCACCTTTAAAAATTTCTAATACCTTTAACATTTGATTTTTTTCTTAGAATGTTCTTCTAAAATGTCTACATTTCTACTTTCTTTAGTTTTGCTTCCAATTTTGAACTCAGTGTGCTCTTCTGAAGTCATTTCCCTCCTTCTAATTAACCTGATTCTATTACACACACATTCCCTATTCTTAGCTTCATTGTATCATCTACATAAATTACTAAAGTTATTTCAGCTTTATCTCAGACCCCCGTTAACACCTACTCTTCAGAGTTCTTGGTTTCTTGCCATTATCCCTGATTAGTCTCACATCTCTTTTTTCTAGTAATGACCTGGCAAGAAAATATTTTTTTTAATGTTACTTTCATTTAATTTAATTCTTTTCACCAAGGGGCCAATTTGCTCAGATCACAGTGCCACTCTGAATTCTTTTGATTGTCTCTTTCTAATATCCCGCTAATGTGAACTGAAAGTAAAAATAAAAAATCAAATGTGTAGGAAATGAGCATAAATGCTACAAGGATGTATATATTTATTTAATTACAAATATACTTCATCCAGTTTTGTTGGTCTGAGTTTTAAAAGGTAACTTTTGAGTAAAAAATAATTACACAGAGAGCATATTACAACAAAACAATTATTTTCAAGAGTTTAAGTTTTTATTCGTTCCATGATTACTCTAACACAAGATTTTATGCATGTTCTTTTTTATTGTAATTTTCCATGGAAACAGTTGCAAGAGTAGTATAGTATCATTAATTCTCATGTAGCCATTATTCAGTTTCAACCATTTTGAACTCATGATCAATCTTGTTCTGTCTACACTCCCAACCACTTCATTCTTCCCCCTTGGGGGTTTTGAAACAAATTCTGGAAGTCATATTATTTTATATGAATATTTTGATATGTATTCCTAAAACTCTCCTTTGGAAAAAAAACAACAACAACTGTGTAATACCATAACCAGTTTTGAGCTCTAAAGGAACAGATAGTAGATTCAACTGTATCCAGCTGTGTTCTTATTTCTGTTTCTCTTAAGTTCAAAGTAAGTGCTTCTAATTTTCCCCCTGCAAATCTAAGGCCAGCAATACTACTAAGAATAAGAATCAACAACATAAATTATCCTTGGCTGTGTTAACTAACTAAATATATATATACACACATATATATGTAATATATATAATCCTTATGTGACCTATGTGTTTTTATTAGTACATATGTTATTATTAGATATATATTTTGCAAATAAGGAAATGAAAGCTATGTTGAGAAAGACTGTATGTCACTCATTTAGTAAGCGGCAGAGTGGGGAAAGAAACTCAGGCCAACCTTTTCACTATGCTATGTTATTTCACAAGATAAGCAATTGGCCTCTAACACAAAGTTTTGTAAGTAAGTTCCTTTTAACTGTGATCATACAATCACTGCTTATAACTGTTTCCTGGATAGATTTGACTAGTTCTGGATCTGCTATTAACCAGCCCACTGCCTGGGTTCCTTTTTTCCCTGTCAGTCGATCTCTATCCTGACCTGATCCACTGGATCTCCCTGATCCACTGGATCTCCTACTGTTTTCTTGGTCTCTGTACATCTGGCAGGAGCTGACCTGTGGCTTACTCAGCCACCTGGCCCAGTCCCGGAACCCTACCCTTAAATTTCATTTTGTTAACTCTTTTGGCCTGATCTAATCACCCTGGCTGAATGGATCAAAAGTTTCACAGCAACTTTATCAAGAGGGATAAAAATGAGGAGGGATACTTACATGAGGAAAAAATAACGGTTTCTTAGTGTGGGGATTTTTAGTTGATTTGTTTTATTTGGAAGGTAGGGAATTGGCAGATGGAAGGGGAAAAAATAGGAAACTCAGAGTAGATTTCAGTGGGAAAACAATAGTCTTATCGTTCATTTATCTGTATCTATAGAATTTTATAGCTTTATTTTTTTAAATTTATTTTATGGAGGGCATTAAAGACATTTGCAATAAGAATATAAATAAAATACATGTTAGTGCAGAGATATAAAAGGCAAGTCCAGGGAAAACATAAAATTAGAAAGTCAAGAGAAAAAAGAACATGTATATGCAAGTAAAAAGGATTTATCAAGTTATTATAAATTACATTTAAATTTAGCTCTTAATTTTCTTGAAATAATGGAAAGATAGAGTCAGTGATACAATTTTTGTTATCAGAGAAGAGGATGCCTGTCATTTGTTTAGGAGAAGTCATTCTTATCCCAGCAATAAGTTAGGAAGTATGTTTTTCACTTTATTTTTTACATCGCAGTGCTGAGTGATTCCATGAGTAGTGTCCAAAACAATATTTTAATAAAAATAAGATGGATAAAATAAAATAACTGTTTCTTTAATTCTAAGATAAATGTTGGCCTCCTGAGATTACAAAGAAACCAAATGAAGATGATTTAGTGAATAGTTACGCAGTAAATATGTTGAAATTTATATCATTTGATGTAAGCATAGCAGTTAAGATTATGTGGGGCTCCTGGGTGGCTCAGTCGGCTAAGTGTTTGAATTTAGCTCAGGGCATGATCTCATTGTTCATGAGTTTGAGCCCCATGTCAGGCTCTATGCTGACGACTCAGAGCCTGGAGCCTGCTTCAGATTCTGTCTTCCTCATTCGGCCCCTCCCCTGCTCACGCTTTGTGTCTCTCCCTCTCAAAAATGAATCAATATTAAAATAAATTAAAAAATGAAATTAAGATTCTGCAAAGATGATAAAGTATTTTATCTCCTCCAAATGAATATCACCTTGTTCAACCAAACTTCCAAGGATGTGGGTAAGATTACCGTATTGTCTAATGAGGACTTGGAATGCTTGTATTTGAAGTTATTAGTTGAGGGAACATGTACTTACTTTTGAAAGCTGATAAGCAAGTTAGTATTCCTGAGATAAAACTAAAGAGTCTGGCTAGATGTCCCAAAATTGTTTTTTTGTTTTGTTTTGTTTTTTTAGGGGTTAAGATGAGGACAATCTGGATATAGACACAGTAAGATGCTAACAATGATTAAAGAGATGGGAGCAGTTGTCTACTGCATGCATTTTCTTTTCTTTTTTTTTTTTTTTAATATTTTTTTATTTATTTCTAGGAGAGAGAGAGACAGCGTGAGCGGGGGAGGGTCAGAGAGAGAGGGAGACACAGACTCCGAAACAGGCTCCAGGCTCTGAGCTGGCGGTCAGCACAGAGCCCGACGCGGGGCTCGAACCCACGAACCGCGAGATCATGACCTAAGCGAAAGTCGGACGCTTAACCGACTAAGCCACCCAGGTGCCCCTACTGCATGCATTTTCTACATTGCTGTCTAGATGGTGGGATCTAATTCTTTGTTTTTCTATAGTTAAAAACCAACTAAATGCTAAAATGAATAAATCAGTGAATTATATTCAGTTAAATTAGGTTAGATCAAGTAGGGAGGATATTCCAGGCACTTACTTGGATGGAGATGCTTCCCATTGTCAATAGTAGACATGCTACATAATCAACAACCTGAAGGAGAAAAATCAAAACTAGGGCACAGCACTTATAAAGCTGTTTTACCCTGGAAAAAGTGGCATAAATGTGCACTATAAACAATTATATTTTAAAGGCATTGTCTTTCAAAACGTTCATTTCAGTTTACCACATTGATTGCATGTTTACTAGGCACTGGGGGACACAAGAGAAAATATATTCCATTTTAAGATTTCCTGCAGGGCTTTCATCAATCTTTCAGAGTATGAGAATGGCCTCTGCTCATGCCCTAGAGCATACCACCTACAGGCTTTTCAAGCCCTGAGACCTCAAATAGCTTCCTGGAAGCCTGCGAATCAACTGCCTCACGTCCTAATCTAAGCTGAAGGCATTCCTGTTCCATGATGTTGTCTATTACAATTTTCCCCTGCAATTCCCTTTGCTCTACACTTTCCACAGAGCCTCTGGAAACTCTGAATATTGCTTTTTACCTCTTGCTTTAAGTAAGTTAATTCCTCCTATGATAGGGCTCTCCCTTTTGCCCAATTAATGGCAAGACCAGTCTTACTTTTTTAATCAACTTTCTACTCAGAGGTCTGAGGCTTCTTCAAACTCTCATTTATAGGTAATGATTTTTTTTTTCTTGGAAAAAATATACATTTATAATGGTTCTGGTAATTATTGTTTTTAATAATCTATGAAAATATTTGTGTGCATCACACAGTACCCTGGGAGACGTAAGAGCAAGAGCAGCCCTTTAGGCTGAAAGAACTCATCCTCACTGTCACACTCCAGAAAGTGTAGGGTGGGGGAAAGGTCTGAATCTGCTCAGGCAGCTGAAAAGAAAAAAAAAAAAAAAAGAAAGAAAGAAAAAAATAAGTAACAAGCAAATTGCTAATATCAAGGTGACTAATGTGAGAAAATAACAAAAGCGTGCATCACTTTTGAATACATTTAGCTTCAAATCATAGAAAATCCACCTAAAGACCTGCATCAGTAGGTGTTTATTCTTATAACACAAAACATCCAGAGGTGGGATTTTTCTGGCATTGGTTCAGTTGTTCAAGTTATTATCAGAGACCAGGATGCTTTCCCCTCTTCGGCTCTGCCACCTGATCCTGCCCGTCCTTCTTTCTGTACTTGCTGCCCTCTTGACCAGAAGATGGCTGCTTGTATGCCAGGTATTCCGTCCGTCTTGACAGAGCAGCCAATGACATCTATCCCCTCTCACCGGGAAAGCAAAAATTTATCAGATTTCTCAAGGAAAAGTTTATTTATGCCTCATTGGCTCCAGCTGCATCCTATGGGCACCTTTAGATGCAGTAGAAGCTGGAGATCATGGAGCAGTCACGATCTCCCCTGGTCCTCTGCACATGACCACATAAAGGAGGGATCTAGCAGCAAGGGCCAACAAAGGAGTAGGATGGAGAGCAGAATTAGGGCTAGGCAACCATGAATGATAGCATAATAACTGAATGGTTTCTAGGTTTCCTGGAGTCCTGTAGCGTGTATTCTCATAAATTAGGCTCAGACTAAGGCACAGTATCACCACTGGCTTTTTATGTGTGCCTAAGATTATTTGACAATGGCAGTTTTAGAAATGTGGAGAAACCAAATTCTTTGTTCAGATAAACTCTCTTGTGTTGAACTGTGGGGCTCCTTGCCCTAGGAACTGTGGAGAAAGCTGATGTGAGGTGTTACAGACAGCTTCTTGTTTTTAGGCTTTTAGCACCACCCAATCCAAATGCCTGTCTCCTCTTGCCATGGGAGTATGGTGGAAAAAGTAACTGACTCTGTGATTTCAATTGTGACTGTAAATTTCGTTTTAATGCATGTGAGTTAATTTTTTTCTGTTTTTCTCTCCGATTTTAGAGAAAAATCTGTGACCTTGGATTTTTTACCTTAAGCAATCATACATCAAAGAGGTTACCTTAGTTAACAATTGTGTTTATAGAGATCAAGGTTAAAAAGGGTTGTGTGGAAAGGCAAATCCTACACAGATAATTTGAAACTCTTAATAACACGGAGCATCAAAGGTTAAAACATAAAATTCTATTTTAAAGTTTTTGATTGAAAGATGAATGAGTACTAGTCCCAGGATAGAAGAATAAATCTGTGTGAAAGTTTAGAAAGTTGAGGTCTTTATCATTTCTAAGATGCATTCCTTCTAGCGGACAAAAATGCCATTATGAATCTCCATCCTCAGTATCAGAATGTTTTTAAGGAAACCTGCAAGATCAGAGGAAATGCCCTTTTATTTGCTGAGATTTAATGAATGAATTGGGTGTTTTAGAAAGCAGTGAGATACACATTCAAAACTCCAAGACATAGGAATCAGTGAAAAGAGAGATTTGTTTACCATCTAGGTTTTCCGTAATTACTTCCATAAGTCGGGGCTCACATGACATTCTCTTTCAAAGTCTACATGATTAACCATGAAGACATCCAACCCTGGCTGTTCTTATTTGGAGCATTGAGGTGTATGGGAGTTTTTATGAAATATTTTAAGCAGTGAGCATACATATTTTTTCTGATATAAAAACGATATAAAAAAAGTTTCAGAGCATTACTTTTTTTTTGTTTTGAGGTTGAATCAGTTACATCTCGTGTGTGAGGAAACAGGACCTTGCATAGTTCTGTGTGTCAGAAACACTTTGTCAAGGCCAACAGAGTGCTTCTGTGTTGGGAGGCAGGTTTGCTGATCTTTACTGTGCATTGCTGTGCATACCACTACTCCTCTACCCAAGTGAAAAGCTCCTGCCCTGCGAGGCTCATGCCTCTGGTCGTACTCTGTCATCTCTGTATCACTGTTGTCCATGAACACCCAGATGCCATTTGTTAAAGTCTTAAGCACCAGCCTCACAGTTACTGTTGTTCCATGTTCTGCCACCATTCTGGTTCCAACCCACTGACCATTCAGTCCTGGAACATCAGTAACTTTGACCTCTGTCTTATTTCTGTCTGTGTTGGGGCTACATTCAATCCACATGTGCTTTACGTACATCCACAACTGGGCGTGTTGGGCTCCTCTAATTCTAGAGTCACTGCTCCTTGGTACCCGTGGCACCTCCACCTTTTCTCCCTGTCCTCTAAATGGTTCTGACAAGTCTCTTCAATTCTCCATACTTCCCTTGACTTCTCTTCCTGGGGCCATCTTGTTCTACATGCCTTCCTTCCACCCCCTCATGCCTGGCATGGAAACATCTAGATATTCTTGAAGACAAAATTTACAGCTCCAGTTCAGAACTCAGTCTTGAACCCTAGACCTGTATAAAACTTGGTACTGCATCTGTCAGTCTGGAGGTCTGAGAGAGGTCTCAGATTCAACATGTACCCCATGCACGCATTGCCTTCTCTACCACACGTTTCCCTATTGCCCATTCCACTGCTCTGGGGAACCTAGTTTTCTATTTTTCTATCTCAGTATTGGTGTCTAGTTGCTCAAGCTATAAACCTGGAAGTTATCTTTATTTTTTACTTTCCTCCTTATCTATCTTATATAAAATCAATCAACTCCTGTTGATTCTCCCTTCTAAATATGTCCACAATCTCTCTCAAATGTGCTTACTTTCTCCCCCATCCTTCTGTTTCTTAATAAGACTACTGCAGTAGCTCTCACTTCCTTTAGCCTCAATCTCATCTCAGCCTGTCTCCTCCAAAAAGCCATTATAATAAATGTCACTCTCTTTCAATAGTATCTCATTTTTCTTACCCTAAATTCCTGATTGTTTAATGCATCTACATCCACCTTTATACCTTCATGAGCTGGCACTTGCCTGCTGGCCATTTTCCTCCTGTTGCTTTCCTTAGCAGGCTGTAAGACTCAGCCCATGTTAATCTTTCTGTTCGCAGAATTGTGTGTGTGTGTGTGTGTGTGTATATGTATACATATGTCTACAAATATACACATATATCTGTAAAATTATGTATAATATATATAAAATAAATTTATTTTATAAGTTTATAAATATAGTTATATATACATATATATGTATACACATGTGTATATATATGTATACAGATATACACACATATCTGTAAAATTACATATATGTAAAATAAGTTATAAATTTATAAATATACAGTTATATATAAACATATCATATATAAGTTATATATGTTTATGCAAGTTTATATATAATATAAATATATTTTATTTATTTTAACATTAAAATAAATATTAAATAATATTAATTTTATTATTTTTATGTACTTAATAAGTAATATATAAATATATTTTATATGTAAGTTATATTTCTATTTAAAATAAACATATAAATTATATTGTTATGTATTGTATATAGTTATATATATAAATCTATATATAAAGATATACAGAGTTCTATTTAGAAAATTATAAATATCAGAGCTAACAAGAGTAGAGAGGGGATTCCAACAGGTATTTACTTGACTCCAGACCTGAGCTGTTGGATTCTCAGCAATGCTGTCTATTAATTTATTCCTTGTGTTCATCCTTTTTAAGTGCTCACCACATTCCATTCACTTTTCTGATTGGTGAGAAAGCAATAGTGAGCAAGGTGAGAAAAGAACACACTTCATAGGCTGCAAAAGGCAATTGAACAAGCAGCTACTGAGAGGTAGCTAGGGGAGTACATGAGAGACAGGTGACCAATTATGGCAGACTGGAGTGGTCAGAGTTCATATCATATATATATGTATATACATATACACACATATTTACATATATATTAACATGTTAAGAAAGTGCTGTAAGGGAAAGAAAATAGAGTGCAACTATGTGGGACAAGGGTGCTTTTGTGAGGAGCCAACATTTAAGCTAAGGTTTAGACAAAAGAGAAGGAGCCAGCTATGGAAGAACTAGGGAGAGAGCATTCCAGGGGGAAGGCACAGTGAATGAGAGTTCCTCAGAACTTTGTGCTTCCCTTCACTCACATGTGAATTCAGACAGTAAAGTAGCTGTCACATAGGAGGGCTTTATAGCTTGAATCAGATCAACCACAGAAAGCATCTCTCCCACCATTTGGTTGGTAGTAAGCACTAAACAAATATTTTTTTAGTAATACTATTAAGAATAGAGCAGGACTGGGGTGCCTGGGTGGCTTAGTCGGTTAAGTGTCCGACTTTCGCTTAGGTCATGGTCTCGCAGTTCATGGGTTCGAGCCCCGTGTCGGGCTCTGTGCTGACTGACAGCTCAGAGCCTGGAGGCTGTTTCAGTCTGTGACTCCCTCTCTCTCTGACCCTCCCCTGTTCACACTGTCTCTCTCTCTCTCTCTCTCCTAGAAATAAATAAAACATTAAAAAAAAAAAAGAATAGAGCAGGACACATAGTTCTTTTAGGAAGGGAGACTTTAGTTAGGTATTTTACTTTATATACTGATACAAATTTACTTACACTCTTTCAAATAAATTCAAACAAATGATTATTAGGCACTGAATATATGTAAGGCAGTGTGCTGGATGCTGTGGAAGGCTAAAGAAATATTTAGGAAATAAGATTTTTTTAATATATTCTAAATTTTACCTCTGTTATTTATTACTGCTTTGTCTCACTATCAATTTTAGAAGCTACTTGCCCAAGTATGGGCCTGCACCCACACACCAACACACACAGCATTCATACACACGTATCTCTCTATATTTTCCCTCCATTTGGCTACTTGGAAATTCAGTATACATGGCTTTTCTTGGGTGATGACCTTATAAATCATTTGAATCACAGTTGGTATTTCTGAACATTTGAAATGCTCACGGCAAGAAAGCCTTCACATTTCTGAAAGAAAGGCTGTCACAAATACTGAACTTTATTGGAAAAGGAGCCAGATGCTAATGGAAAATATAAATGTTATCCAAGAAAAGTTTTGCATTTGTATGTTAAGAATAGTTTTCGTACCTAATAGCTACATGTGGCTACATTTCTTTTCTTCGCGTAGGTGTCCACTTCCAAGGAAATGATGACTGAAATGTTAGAAATGCAAAATTAATTAACACCTTGTATAGTTCATTTGGCTCCTGCCGATTCAGTAATGGCTTTATTTGTATGTAACTGTGACTGTTGCTTATTTTTGACAAGTTGGGACAAAATATCTGTTCTACACAATTTCTGGGTTTCTGATGCTGCTGAGAATAACTACAAGGGTAACAGGTAGTGCAAGGAGAATGAAAGACTAAAATGTTATTGTGAGGGATTATGCTTTTATTCGCACTGGCTATGTGTCAATCCTGGGTTTTTATCAAAAGTAAGAGGGTATTTAAAGGCTAATGGCCTCTTTTTAAAAAACAGTTAAAGAAAATGTCTTATTTTAATTACAGTTTCTGAAAACGTGAAGATCGAACCTTTAGAGATGTTTTTGTAACTTAATTGCTAAGGACAGTGTCCTTCAATAATGTAACAGTGGTCTAAATACGACATCTGAAAAAAGGGCCATGAAAGCCTACCTTTGCTGCGCTATTATTCAACTGTTCTTTTGTGTTCATTTCACTTACCATTTTCTCTTGAGACAAAACATTACCTAAACTATCCCAAGCATGAGGAATTATTCTTTAAACCTAACTCTTACCTGATAAAAGACCATTTGTTATGTGTACAGAACAAATTAAAGAATATTTCTAGCATGTAGTTGTAGGGCAGATTGCAAAACAAGTTTTGTCAAGTTTATCGCTTGGTGACTCTACATTAAGACTTATTTCTCCAGTATGAGAATGACCTCTTTTTATATGTGTGTGTATGTGAACGCATACATACAAATGCATGTGTACACATAAATACAAAATACCTGTTAATGTACTATATATGTGTTTAAATCTTGAAAAAGCTTACTGATTTTTTGTAGTATTTCTAAATTATTTTTTAAGCGGCATTACTATCAGATTTTCCAAGTTGTAAGTGGAAAGTATTGGAGAAACTGGTTGGTCCATGAAGTATCAGAATTTACTGCTGTGAAATTTGAGGTGAATTATTGTGGGCAATTGACTTTGGAAAGGTAATGTGTTAAATCTGGTGATAGATCCTGAGAACATTATTAAAACGTAGGAGAACAACTAGTGTCTCTTTATTAAGTCAGCATTTATTTAGCACCTATCAAGTGCCAAATACTGTGCTGGGTTCCTGAGTAGCGAGTTGCAGCTTCTCTGGTCTGTCACATAGCCATCCCCCTCTTGCCCTTGATGTCATCTTGCTCTCTCTTTGTATAATTCCTCCGTCACCTTTTGGTCCTGATGGGCAATGGTCACGATGGTGATGTCCTCTGAGCTCATAGTGATAGGCGTTTGACCTAGGTTGAGCTAATCATAGTACTTGGCATGATAATAAATTCAGAGATGAGCCTGTGACTCCGGGGGATTAATCTGGGGATGTATGGGAAGAACAGTGTGCTTTCCTTTGGCGTAGCTGACCTGGGATCCATAATCTAGGGTATATTAGGAGCAAACTGCAGTTTCCTTCTTACTTTCTCTATTAGGACTATATTTCCATCTCTTGTACTCAAAAGTCCAGATTAATAAAATTATGGATACAGCCATATATAAAGTGTGGTTCCAGCCCTTAAATGATTCCACTTGATTTGATAGACTTATAAAGCAACAGTTTCAAAGTAATACCAAAAGCACTGTATGAGGTATGCACAGAGTGTAATGGAACTCGGCAGGAGAAAGAAACTTGTCTTAAGTGGGTATGTGAAGATTTCAGAGAGTGATATTTGAGCTGAATGTTAAATTTGTGTGGATAGTCACCAAGGCAAATGAGAGAAGAGAGCTTACTAAAATCAAAGAAGTAGCATATAAAAGCACAGAAATCAGGAAATACATGGTATGTTCAGGGATTATAAGAAGTTCATAAGCTGAAGACAAGTGGACGAAAGATGAAGTTGAGGTCTGGTGGTGGGGTGGGTGGGTTTGGGTAGAATTTGAAAGGTTATGTACTTGTGTAAAAAAGATATGTACCTGTCAAAATCACAGATATAACACTAATATTGGCAATTAAAAAATCTTGATTTAATAAAGTCTTTAAAAATAGTTAACATTTGAGGTTTAACAATCTCCCAGCATTTCCTTGCCTTCTATATATGTCAGCCAGGTGCAGACCTTTCATACCCACCAGAGTAATGAGTGTATCAGGAAACTAGATAGGGCAAAAAGGACGAATCATAAATGCTGTACATTGGGGGAGTCTTAGTTCATGCCGTTCTAACAAATGATGAGAACAAAGAAGATGAAAATTCGAAGGAAAATCTCCTTATGGTAACATGGGAATGTTTCTTCCCTAGTTGCTTATCTAAGCATCTTCTGAAGATAAAGCTTCTTCTGAGCAGAGAGTAGACCTAGGCTCATCTAAACAAATTGGAGAAGAAAGAATCAAAATAAGGTGAGGACAAATCCCAGGGGATCAAGCTACTTGAGTTCAAAATGATTTAAATGTATTCTCTCCAAAAAAGAAAAGTTTAAACTCTTGATATTAGCACATTTTTCCAAAAATGTCATTGTTGTAATGTTGATCATCATTAATGCTTCTCTCAGGTTCAGACTTTATTGGTGGGTTAAGGAGGGTGGGAGAAAGATGATGTTCATTCCTTACAGAATCCAAGGTAAATTTTTCATGCCTGGAAAACCCAACATGTATCATCTGCTTTCCTGAAAATTCCATGATTCTGTAATATTCTTAAATATTTTTTCTATCCACATTTTTTTTCCTGCATTGCCTTTTACTCCTTAACAACATTGGCCATAGAGAGTGGTCAGAAAGAATGTAATTAATTTAGGCACAGGAATAAATATTGGGCATACTTCTGAAGTCACAGAAGAGTTTCTTTTCTTTCTTTCTCTCTCTCTCTCTCTTTTTTTTAAATTTTTAAATTTTTTTTTTTTAAATTTTTGGACAGTGTTTCTGATCGGTCTTCTAAGAAACTCAGGTCAAAAAGCTAACATTACCAAATGTCTTTGAGGTAGTTGCTGAGGCATATCTAAGGGTATTTAATAGATACATTTAAAACACAAATATAAAACAACATGCAAACTGTGTGTAATGTGTGGAGATTAAGCTGGATCCAGTATGAAACAAAGAGTAGAAACAGACATCTAGTACTGCATGTAGTACAATCTTATGCTCAAATTAGCATGCAGATATTTTTGGAATGAAATTTTAAAACAACAACAAAAAAGGGTTCATACTTTCAAGACCATTCTAGTGGTTTTTATACTTAATGGAGAATTGTCTTCTGAATAGCACTGTGCACACACTCAGAATTTTACAGCATGATTTTTAATAAAATAAAAGAACATTTTCTGTACTCCTTAATGATACTAGCAATCGATGCATATTTGCTGTCTTCATGTAAGCACTTTCATAACATCCACTCTGTGCCCAGCTGGGAATGAGTGGCTTTATTTAGGAAAGTTCCTGAAGCAATGCTGGACCTTTATGACCTCTTTGAGAGTGAGGAACAGCAAATCTCCCTGGTATTATTATTGGGGAAGAATACTGGTGAAAAAATGCAACAGAATTTCTACTCGAAGACAAAATAGACTCATAATTGGAAAAATGTTTTGGGTGTTGCTGACCCTACAAAAGATAAAAAAAATTAAGCTCCAAAGCAAAAGTGACCCTGGCAGACAGTACTTTAAAACCTTTTGGTCCTCCCATTTGCAAATAGACATGCCATAGCACTACATATAATTATGTAACATATGACAATAATATAATTTAAATATATAATACAATCAAGGTAGATATAACAATCATTGTCAATTTTTGAGTGCCGACTGTGTATAGGAAAAAGTATTGGGCTCTTATAGGTGTCATTTTATTTCTTGCCCTGAACAACTGCACAAATTTTATTATCCACATTTAAAAGATGTGGAAGCTGAGACATAACGAGGTTAAATAATATAGCTACTGCAGTAGAGCTAGTATGCTTATAGGGCTGGAAATTTGAGCCAGATCTGTGATTGCAGTGGCTATACCTTTTAGTTAGTAGCTGCTTATCATCACCGTCATCTTTGGTGAATAAATAAAGCAAAACATGAAGGCTGTATGCAACATGATGGAAATATTTTTGTTTATCAAGTAAAAAAACAAGAGATCACCTCTTTCTGAAAGTAAAAGTGTACTGAATGTGTCAGTATATAAAAAACAAAACAAAAACCCCCACAAAATTACATAAACCTAGTTTTTGACTTTGGGTGCATTACTGGTGACTTTTGTTCAATTAGCAGCAAACCTCCTAACTTTTAAATATCTGAAAACAATGGCTACTAGTACTAAGATTGTAATATTTAATAGCTATTTTCTATTTTTATTCAGTTCTATTATCTTTTGAACCAAAAAAAGAATGCTTTTCCAGAAATATGAGAGTCTACTTTTATCAATCCATGCTTGTCTTCTAAGTGGGATCAGATATTGTATGCCACCACTGTATTTGAAATTCATGCTGAACTTCACTTCAGGCTGAGTTCTGTTATGCAGTGGGAATTATATATGGTTGGCAAGCTATATACAATACTGTAGAGTGGTATTTTATATAGACTTCCCTCTGTTGGAATATATTTTAAATTCCACAGCAAATAGAAACCATGCCCTGGCAGGAAGGGTACTGATCAGGCATGCACAGGCTACAGTTCATTCATTCATCCATTCATTTATTCACTCATTCATTCATTCTCATGCATTCATTTATGTAATGAATATTCATCATCTACTAGGTACTAGGCACTATCTTAGGTGCTTAGGATACACTAATGAACAGAATAAACTAAATCTCTATTTTGTGAACTGTAACTTCTAATAAGATAGGTCTTAAACATGTCAGATTCCTGTTTAACATAATCCTAGACTGTAGACCAGGTCAGCAAACTTCTGTAAAGAACCAGTGATAAATATTTTAGGCTTTGTGGGTCATGTAGTTTCTGTTGCAACCACTCAGCTGTCATTATAATGTGAAAGTAGCCATAGACAGTATGCAAACAAATGTGGCTAAGTTCTGGTAAAGTTTTATTTACAAAAACAGGCAGTGGACCTAGACTACTATATATATGATTCTGTCTAGGCCTCTGACTCCGATAACTTGAAAAAAAGAGCCAGACACCCAAAGCTACATAATGTGAGAAGTTACTTTAGGAGTTTACTGAGTAAACTCCTTCATTTTGTAAATGAAAAAAGGAGGCTCTGAGAATCTGAGTAATTAATTAGCTTAAGGTAACAAAGTAAACTAGAGGCAAGACTCCATCTATAGCTCCTGACTCTTAATGTACTTTCTTTCTGCTTCACTATATTGTCTCTATTGTGCTGTAACAGGACTTATCGTAATGTCAATGTAATGTGTGTTAAAGAACATTTATCCTTAGTTTTCTGAGATCTAGATGCTACTAATGTTAAAAGCACACCAACATACTGCCACCTGTATGACCACCATCTCCACCACCATCACCTCTCCACCCCTACCACCACCATCACACCACCACCACCATCACCATCACACCACTATTACTACCATCACCATTATAACCACCTCCACCGCCACCATCACACCACCACTACCGCCATCACCATCACACCATCACCATCACATCACCACTGCTACCGTCACAATTACACCATCACCTCCACCACCACCACTGCCGCTACACCATCATTACCATCACATCTCCACCTCCACCACCACTGTCATCACCATTGCATCTCCACCACCACTACCATCACACCTTAACCTCTACCAACATCACCGTCATGCCAGCACTACTACCATCACCATCACACAGCACCTCCACCACCACCATTACCATCATACCACTACTACTCCCATCATACCACCACTACTCTCATCATACCACCACCACTACCACCACCACCACCACCACCACCATAACCATCACATCACTACCACCAGTATCATCACACTACAGCCACCATCACTTTCAGCCCATTACCATCATATCACTACCACCACCATTATCATATACCACTATTACTACCATTACCACCATTACCATCACACCAGTACCATCATACCATCACCACAATCACACCACTATCACCATCACACCATCACCGCCATTACACCACCACTACTACCATCACACCACCACCACCATCATCATCACACCATTACCACCACACCACCATCACTGCCATCACCATCATACCACCACCTCTACCAACATCACCAGTATCACTTTTGTCACTGTCATTGCCGCTATCATTACAACACCAGAAACATCCAAAGCCCAGTCACACAGCTTGGTTAACTGAGCGTGGTGCAACATAGTGCCTGCGAGTATAGACATGAAAGCACCTCAGTAAGGGAGGGCTGGGAATCACTTCCTGCAGGGCTGGGGTAAATGCTGATGAATCTAAGGATGGATTACACAGCAGAAACTCATTCTGGATTGGACACTATCAAGAAAAGGGATAACTGGATGACTGGACTTCTCATTCAATTTTATCTAACAGTGACAGGATGAAAGTAGGTCTATACGTTGCACTGGTAAAGAAGCAGCAAACACTCAGGTTAGTAGAAGAGGGGCAACTTGTTACTTTGGTAATTGTGAGTGACCTTGTCACTATCTCATTACAAGCATCGCATCTGCTTTTCACTGTCTTACTTGAATTTTCTTATGTCAGTAGCAATACAGGTCCATTGGTAAAAATTATAAAATTCATAGAGGAAGAAGAAAATTAAATCCACCATCCAGAGATAACCATAAAGAACAGCTTAGTGTGTATCACTCTTTTGTATATCAATACATGTGTGTATATTGTACAGAAATTGGGATTAAAGTATTATTCCAGTTTGAACTAAAATTTTCACAAATCAGCAAGTTTCTCTAAAAAATAGCATCATTTTTATGATCTGAAAGATATTTCAATGTGTGATTATGTCAAAATTTACTTAAGCATTTATTTTTTTTATTATATATTTAAAAGATTATGTTTAGCTTCTTGCTGTTAGTAAAAGCATATGCAAATACTTACATATTAATTCCTAGAAATAAGAATGCTAAGGGGCACCTGCTGGCTCAGTTGGTTGAGCATGCAACTTGGGGTTGTGAGTTGGAGCCCCGCATTGAGTGTGGAGATTACTCAAAAATGAAATAATCTTTAAAAAAAGGTTAGGTCAAAGTATATGCACATTTTTAAGGCTTTTAAAAAATCTTTTTAAGTTAAAAAAGTCTTGTTAAATTAAAAAAAACTCTTATTAAATTGACATGAGGAAATGTGTATAAATTTGTACTCACACATGTGGTATGTGAGAATATTCCCTTTACCTCCAACCCAATCCTATTTCATTGAAAACTGACTGCAGCACAATATCCTAAGAGCATAATGTTGCTTAGGTCTTATTATGTAGAATTCATTTATATTTCCAGACAGTTCCGTACACTTTTAATGAGTGTGCAGTGTGGGCCAGTTACTATGCTGGGTGCTGAATATACAAAGATGAATCTGTGATTTTCCATAAAGTCAGCATTTTACCACAGTCTAGATACATGGGTGGCCATGAACTACTTTTAGAGACAAAGAGAGGAGATAGATAAATCTGGTTAGATGAGCTTGTGTTGGAGGAAAGTTTTATTTATTTTGTGACACCTGGGGCTCCTGGGTGGCTCAATCGGTTAAGTGTCTGACTTCAGCTCAGGTCATGATCTCATGGTTTGTGGGTTGGAGCCCCACATCAGGCTTGTGCTGACAGCTTAGAGCCTGGAGCCTGCTTTGGTTTCTCTGTCTCCCTCTCTTATTGCCCTTCCTCTGTTCCTGCTCTGTCTCTCTCTCTCAAAAATAAGTAAACATTAAAAAAAAAAACAATTTTTAAAAATTTATTTTGCAGTGCCTACTATAGTCAATCCATTGAAAATAATTTATCATCATCTTGGGTGTGTGACACAAAGAATAATATTTTTCCAAATATATAAGGCTTATACTTGAGATGAGTAAATATAACTTTTATCTGATCCGTTCTTACCACAAATATTATTGAGCTTCTAGTAAAGTATTAGTAATCACCATAAAATGCATTATTGGTTCAGTGGCAAACATTGAACCAATTCTGGACAAAACATGTATTGGGCTTAAGTTCCCTAAATTTTCCCTGTATATGTCAAGTTGCTACCAAAACAAATGTAACACAAGTATTAATAAGTGAGATTTTATTGTTTATCTTGAAAATAATGCTTCCTGTTGCAAAATGAAATTAAAATTGGAGTAGATAATTGCAAAGTAAGACAATTTAAAAATATTTTCTGTTTTAGTTCTAAGATTGAGGATAGTTCCTATTAATCTGATTCATGCATCCTAGTTAAAAAGCATAAGCTTGGGCAATATACAAGTGATTTGAAATTGAATAAAATGTGTTCACTTTTCATTTCACTATGACACCATATTTTTACAGTTCAGTGCATGTCGATGAATACTATTAGACTTTTGTACTAACAGCTGTAGCTATTTTTCAAATTGAAATAATCTCAAAAAGTCTATACTTTAAAAGGATAATTTCTTTTGACGTTTATCTATATTCAGAAGTGAAATACATCCACTAATATCACACTTACATTGTTTTCTCAATACTTTCTTTTGCTTTTTGAATGGTAGTTGATTTCTTCTCATGAAACGTACTTAAGCTGTAATGACCTGTTTTTAAAACAAATCATGATAATGACTGTCATTTATATCCTTTACAGGTAGTTTACTTTTTAAAGTAGCATTGAATCATTCTAAAAAATTTGGATTTAAAATAAAATATGGTCAGCATAACACCCTCAAGGTCCATCCATGTTGCTACACATGGCCAGATTTCATTGTTTCTCATTGCCATGTAGTATTCCATGGTACAGAGAAACCACATCTTCTTGATCCATTCATCTGTTGATGGACACTTAGGCTCTTTCCATGTTTTAGCTATTGTGGAGAGTGCTGCTATGAACATTGGGGTACATGTGCTCCTATGAGGGAAGAGGGGGGGGGGGGGGATGGGCATGGAGGAGGGCACTTTGGGGATGAGTGAGCACTGAGTGTTATGTAGAAACTAATTTGACAATAAACTATTTGTAAAAAAAAATAAAATAAATAAAATAAATAAAAAATAAAAAAAAAAGAATTTAAAAAAAAATATGGATTTAAAAATAAAATCTGAAAGCAGTCAGCATATTAAATATTATTCATTTGGTACACTTTCATTGTGCCCACATTGTTCTCGAGTAATGTTCTATATGATATATTCATCAATTATAATAAAGATGAATATTGGTATATACAATCATAATTATACATAACATGTATAAGTGTTATTTTCCTTTCCACTGTTATGCTTTTCAAATTGCTACTTTGTAACTTTAAATGACAATAAAATTACCATTGGCCATCCTGAATTTTACATATACTATTAATTAATTGAATAATTTTTTTTTGTTGTTGGTTTTTTTTTTTTTTTTTTGCTTTTATGTTAATTTAAAAATTTAATGAGTATGGAGTGGTAAAATTTCAAAGATCTTGATCAGAATCATTACTGAGACAATTTATGAATGGCACTGATTGTGTAATTTTTGTATTTATATTTTGCAAATGAAGTTAGTTTGAGTAAACTTGTTTACTCTGCTGTTCTTTCAGTTTTTCATTTTGACTTAACAAATGTTTATTGGATGACTGCTCTGCACAAGGCACACTGTATGAAAAAGGCCCATGTTTTCCAACTTTCATGTAATTTCTATCTGTTGGCAAAATATTTCTCCCCTTTCCCTTTACATGCACACACACACGCAGAGTTTTTTAACAATTTTTTTTTCTTTTTAAGAAATGTATCTTTTTTTTCCCAAAAAAACAACTCAATTTCATTGATCTGTTCTACTGTTTTATTTTTGTTTTTGTTTTTTTGATTTTATATTGTTTATTTCTGCTCTGATCTTTATTATGTATCTTCTTCTGGCTTTGGAGTTTCTTTGTTGTTCTCTTTCTTGTTCTTTTAGGTGTCCTGTTACATTTTGTATTTGGAATTTTTCTTGTTTCTTGAGATAGGCCTGGATTGCAATGTATTTTCTTCTTAGGACTGCCTTTACTGCATCCCAAAGGGTTTGGATTGTTGTGTTTTTGTTTTCATTTGTTTCCATATATTTTTAAATTTATTCTTTATTCTTTAATTGCATGGTTGACCCATTCATTCTTTCGTAGGATGTTCTTTAACCTCCATGCATTTGGAGTTTTTCTCAACTATTTCCTGTGGTTGTTTTCAAGTTTCATACCATTGTGATCTGAAAATGTGCATGGTATGATCTTAATTCCTTTATATTTATTGAGGGCTGCTTTATGTCCCAGTGTGTGATCTATCTTGGAGACTGTGCCATGTGCACTTGAGAAGAATGTGTATTCTGCTGCTTGGATGAAAAGTTCTGATTATATCTGTCAAGTCCATCTGGTCCAATGTATCATTCAGGACCATTGTTTGTTTATTGATTTTTCTGTCTAGATGATCTGTTCATTGCTGTAAGTGCAGTTATCACATTCTTATCTATAAGAATGCTTATGGTTGTGTTTAATTGTTTTATATATTTGGTGCTTCCAAATTTGGTACATAAATATTTATAATTGTTACCTCTTCTTTCTGGGTAGATCCCGTAATGATGATATAATGCCCTTC
The DNA here is from genome assembly GCF_003009895.1 of Hyaena hyaena. Classification (NCBI taxonomy): domain Eukaryota; kingdom Metazoa; phylum Chordata; class Mammalia; order Carnivora; family Hyaenidae; genus Hyaena; species Hyaena hyaena. The sequence goes on from NW_024082427.1 coordinate 45,774, forward strand.
TTCATCTCTTGTTACAGCCTATAGTTTAAAATATAGTTTGTCTGTTATAAGTATGGCTACTCCAGCTTTCTTTTGACTTCCAGTAACATGATAGATGGCTCTCCATCCCCTCACTTTCAGTCTGAAGGTGTATTGAAAACCCCCTAGCCAGACCTCTCAAAAAGAAAAGAGAGAAGACCCAAATAGATACAATCATGAATGAAAATGGAGTTATTACAACCAATCCCTCAGAAATACAAGCAATGATCAGAGAATACTATGAAAAATTATATGCCAACAAACTGGAAAACCTGAAAGAAATGGACAAATTCCTAAACACACATTCTCTACCAAAAATCAAATGGGAAGAGATAGAAAATTTGAACGGACCCATAACTAGTGAAGAAATTGAATCAGTTACCAAAAATCTCCCAACTAATAAGAGTCCTGGGCCAGTCCCCTTCCCAGGGGAATTCGACCTGACCTGTCAAGCAGAATTAATACCTATCCTTCTCAATCTGTTCCACAAAAGCAGAAATGGAAGGAAAACCTCTGGACTCATTCTATGAAGTCAGCATTACTTTGATTCTCAAACCAGACAGAGACCCCACAAAAAAGGAGAATTACGGGCCAATATCCCTGATGAGCATGGATGCAGAAATTCTCAACAAGATACTAGCAAATCAAATTCAACTGCATATAAAAAGAATTATTCACCATGATCCAGTGGTATTCATTCCTGGGCTACAGGGCTGGTTCAGTATTCACAAATCAATCAATGTAATATATCACATTAATAAAAGAAAGGATAAGAACCATATGATCCTGTCAATAGATGGAGAAAAAAAACATTTGACAAAATACAGAATCTTTTCTTAATAAAAACCCTTAAGAAATTTGGGATAAAAGGCACATACTTAAATGTCATAAAGGCCATATATGAAAAACCCATGGCTAATATCATCTTCAATGGGGGAAAAACTGAGAGCTTTCCCCCTGAGATGAAGAACATGACAAGGATGTCACCACTATTGTTTAACATAATGGTGGAAGTCCTAGCATAAGCAATCAGACAACAACATGAAATAAAAGGCATGCAAATTGGCAGAAAAGAAGTTAAACTGTTGCTTTTTAGAGACGACATGATACTCTACCTGGAAAACCTGAAAGACTCCACCAAAATACTGCTAGAACTGATACAGGAATTCAGCAAAGTTGTAGGTTACAAAATCAATGTACAGAAATGGTTGCATTACTATACACCAATAATGAAGCAACAGAAAGAGAAATCAAGAAATCAGTCCCATTTATAATTGCACCACCAACCATAAAACACCTAGAAATAAACCTAACCAAAGATGTAGAAGATCTGTAGCCTGAAAACTATAGAAAGCTTATGAAGGAAATTGAAGAAGACACAAAAAAATGGAAAACAAACAAACAAACAAACAAACATTCCATGCTCATGGATTGGAAAAATAAATAGTTAAAATGTCAATACTACCCAAAGCAATCTGTGCATTCAGTGCAATCCCAACCAAAATTGCACCATTATTCTTCTCAAAGCTAGAACAAACAATCCTAAAATTTGTATGGAACAACAAAAGACCCTGTATAGCCAAAATAATACTGAAGAAGAAAGCCGAAGCAAGAGGCGTCACCATCCCAGACTTTAGCCTCTACTACAAACCTGTAATCATCAAGGCAGTATGGTATTGGCACAAAAACAGACAGATCAATGGAATAGAATAGAGAACCTGAAATTGGACCCACAAATGTATGGCCAACTAATCTTCGACAATGCAGGAAAGAGTATCCAATGGAAAAAAGACAGTTTCTTCAGCAAATGGTGTTGGGAGGATTGGAAAGCAACAAGCAGAAGAATTAAACTGGGCCACTTTCTTACACCATACACAAAAATAAACTCAAAATGGATGAAAGACTTAAATGTGAGACAGGAAACCATCAAAATCCTAGAGGAGAAAACAGGCAACAACCTCTTTGACCTCAGCTGCAGCAATTTCTTGCTCTATACATTTCCAAAGGCAAGGGAATTAAAAGCAAAAATGAACTATTGGGACCTCATCAGGATAAAAACCTTCTGCACTGCAAAGGAAACCATCAACAAAACCAAAAGGCAACTTGTGGAATGGGTAAAGATACTTGAAAATGACATATTAGATAAAGGGTTGGTATCCAAAATCTATAAGGAACTTACCAAACTCAATACCCGAAAAGCAAATAATCCAGTGAAGAAATGGGCAGAAGACATGAATAGACACTTTTCCAAAGAAGACATCCAGATGGCCATCAGACACATGAAACGAATCTCAACATCACTCATCATCAGGGAATACAAATCAAAACCACATTGAGATATCACCTCACACCAGTCAGAGTGGTTAAAATGAACCACTTAGGAAACTACTGATGCTGGCTAGGACGTGAAGAAATGGGACCCCTCCTTCAGTGTAGGTGGGATTGTAAACTGGTGCACCCGCTCTGGAAAACAGTGTGGAGGTTCCTCAAAAAATTAAGTGACCCAGCAATAGCATTACTAGGAATTTATCTAAGGTATACAGGAGTGCTGATTCATAGGGGGAAATGTACCCCAATGTTTATAGCAGTGCTTTCAACAATACATTATGGAAAGAGCCTAAATGCCCATTAACTAATCAATGGATAAAGAAGATGTGGTTTATGTATACAATGGAATACTACTTGGCAATGAGAAAGAATGAAATCATGCCATTTGCAGCAATGTGGGTGAAACTGGAAGGTATTATGCTGAGTGAAATAAGTCAGTCAGAGAAAGACAGATATATGTTTTCACTCATGTGGCTCTTGAGAAACTTAACAGAAGACTATGGGGGAAGGGAAGGGGAAAAACTAGTTAAAAACAGAGAGGGAGGAAAGCAAACCACAAGAGACTCTTAAATACAGAGAACAAACTAAGGGCGGTTGGGGGTGGGGGAGAGGGGGAAATGGGTGATGGGCATTGAGGAGGGCATTTTTTGGGATGAACCCTGGGTGTTGTATATAAGTGATGAACTATGGGAATCTACCCCAGAAACCAAGAGCACACTTTACACATTGTATGTTAGCTAATTTGACAATAAGTTATTTTAAAAAACAAAATGAAAAATAATAAAAAAGAAATGTATCTAATTTATAGGAATCTTATTTTTTTGTGTATAGTGCTGTAAATTTTGCAAATACATAGGAATCATGTGTTTACTACCATAATCAAGATACAGAGTTTCATTATAAAAGAAAAAAAAATGTCCTTGTGCTCACTCTTCGTAATCAACCCCAACTTACACTCTAGTCCCTGGCAGTTGTTGATCTATTCTCTGGCTGATGGTCATTACTTTTCCAGAATGTCACAGAAATGAAGTCATCCAGTGTATGGTCTTTGAATCTGGCAACTTTCATTTAGTATAATGCATTTGGAATTCATTCATGTTGCACATATCAGTAACTTGACCCTTTCTATTGCTGACTAGTATTGCATTGAATGTATTTACAACAGTTTTACTAGGAGAAAGATTTTGATTGTTTCCAATTTTTTAGCAATTATGAATAAAATGCTTTTAAACATTAGCTGACAGCTGTTTTTCTGAGCTTAAATTTTCATTTCTCTTGTATAAATATTGTTGAGTGGGATAGCTGAGTCATGTGGTCAGTATTTGTTTAACTACATAAGAAACAAACTGTCTTTCAAAAGTGGCTGTGCCAGTTTACATTCTCACCAGTAATGTGTGAGTTCCAGTTGCTCCATATTTTGCCAGACTTGATATTGTCAGTCCTTTTGCTTTTTGCTATTCAAATAAGTATGAATCTCATTGGGACTTACAGTTTTGCCTTCCTAATGACTGATGATGTGGAACTTCTTTTCTTTAAAAACATTTTTTTGATGTTTATTTATTGAGACAGAGAGAAACAGAGCATGAGTAGGGGAGGAGTGGAGAGAGAGGGAGACACAGAATTTGAAACAGGCTCCAGGCTGCGAGCTGTCAGCACAGAGTCCGACACAGGGCTTGAACCCACAAACTGTGAGATCATGACCTGAGCCAAAGTCGGATGCTTAACTGACTGAGCCACCCAGGCACCCCTGAAACTTCTTTTCTACTTGTAGAACTTTTTTGGTGAGATAAAAATGTCTATAGAAATCTTTCCCCCATTTTTAAATGTTTTTTTTTTTTTAATGTTGAATTTTTGGGAATGCTTTATGTATTATGGACACACAAGTCCTTGTTCAGATATGTGATGTGTAAATACATTCTTCTAATGTGGCTTGGCGTTTCATACTATTAACAGTGTCTTTCACAGATTAAAGCCTTTTTAAAACAATTTAACTATTTTTTTATTTTATGGTTTATGCTTTAGGTTTTATAACTAGGAACATTTTACCTAATCCAGGGTCTCAAAATACTCCCATAATATGTTCTTATAGGTGTGGTTTAGACTTAATGTTCAACTCAGCTTTGTTGCTCTGTTAGATTCTTGAATATCTCGTTTTTTATCTTGATTCTGAGACTATGCCTCCAAGTGAAAGTACTTTGTAAATTCTAGAATGCTATAGGTTCTTCAGCTGTGTGATCTTCTACAGGTCAGCTAATTGACTGGGCTCCAATTCCCTATGTATAAAACTGTGAAAGCACAACAGGGTATGCAAATATCTTATGACCACAACATTGTTCCCCATTTCTTAGTTCCCTGTGTGCCTCTGGTCTTTCTAGGATGGTAGAATAAAACATGGTACTCAAGAGTTTTGAAGCCAAGGACGCCTGCCTTGGGATAAATCTGACCGTGGCACTTACTAACTGAGAGAATTTGGGAAGATTGAGTAATTAAGTTTCCTCACCTGTAAATTGAGGCTAGTACTTCATGAATGAGATAATTCTGTTAATGTGTTAAATATGAGGACTGACCCTCTGTAGTCCTTCAGAGAATCTCTATTGGTTGTAGTGGTCGGTAATGGTTAAAACTTGTTTTTGGAACTACAACTTGCTCCTTCCAATTTCCTTCAGTAACTAAGGTCACATTGCTACACAACAGGAACTAAGGTTCTCTCCTTACTACCAGTCTTTCCTCCTATTGACTACTGTCCCAGATACCCATCACTGTGTATACTTGCAGGCACTTAACCCTATCAATGACCTCTCTGATGACAATGATCACCAGTCCTGCCATCAGATACCACGTTAAACACTAAACTCTACCTGCTTGATCTGCTCCTCCCACTACTTGCTTTGCCGTGGTCTTCCCTCCAAGTTAGTGCTGACACCAGATACCCAGGTCATAGCTCCTCCCAGGATTGCCTGACCTCCAGTTCTGAAACTGTCACCAGTACATCTGTTTTGCCTCTTTCTAAAACTTTCAAGTTGTCAATACTTCCTAAATACTTTTTAATTAAAATAAATAAATAAATAAACAGGGGTTCCTGGGTGGCTTAGTCAGTTGAGTGTCTGACTCTTGGTATTGAATCAGGTCATGATCTCATGGTTGTGGAATTGAGCCCCGCATCAAGCTCCAAGCAGTGCAAGGAGCCTAGTTGAGATTCTGTCTTTCTCTTCCTCTGCTCCTCTCCCCCCTCCCTTGCTTGCACTCATGTTCTCTGTCTCTCTCTCTCAAAATAAATAAGTAAATAAATAAATGAATAAATAAAATAAACACACACACACACACACACACAAACACACACAAACATACCTTAAGTGTATCATTGGCTTCTCCTTGCCTAGAATAGAAAGTTTCTCACTTAAATCTAGGAAGTTCTTAATAGATCATATATGTACCCTTTAGTCTCTCTTGATTTACATGGCTGCTATGAAGGAAATTTAAGTTGCTTAACATAGGGTACCTTTACCTTCTATTTTCAGTTGAATGGCATCAAGAAAATTATGGTGAAGCAATAATTTGAACACAATAGGTATTGAAAAGTTCCAAGTACCAGATTTGTGGGTATGTGACAATAAAGCTTGACTATTTAAGCTATAAAACCAACGGCTGAACTGTATAGGGGTGTATTGTCTCAGGTCACATAAGATTTCTTTTGTGAAAGATCTTTTATTTGTTTGGGAGTTAGAGGTATTGCTTACATTGCTCTGTAGTGTTTTGAATGCCACCATTTTCTTACTTTGTAAAGATAGGAGTTTGCGTGTTTTGAAGCCTGTTTTCATCTTCTTTTATCTCTTCTCACTCTCAAAACTGAACTAAGGATGTGAAAGATGTACCATTTCCCTTTGCCTCCACAGCTGAGAGCTGTGATTTTTCTGAGGAAGAGATAGAAGTGCCCTTTGATTACTGTGAAGGGGCAATTGTGACATCTTCCTGGAAAGTTAAACACAGGGAGAGATCAAACGCTTTCGTTTGAAGCCCATTGTGTGTTCACAGCACTCGTGAGAAAAATGTAAAACCAAAGAAAAACCCCCTGTATAGAAGTAAACTAAAACCCAAATGATAATGGAGCAAGAACTAAAATCTATAGAAACTTAAGGAAGAAATTATATCCCCTAAATTGCTGGAAGATGGATACTAGTCATTATCATTGAGTGTATTGATACATTAAACACCACCAGCTAGAAATCACTTGTTAGGCTCTTGAACTACAATGCAGTTAAGTCCTGCCAGCAGTTTCCTAGAAAGTCTCTTTTGGAACTATCTGCTGCCTTGTAGGTAAAGGCAAAGTCAAAATATATGCCAATCACCTTGAGTCAATGCTGATGGAGGATCAAAGTGTTTGTCAAATTCATTCATTCAATATTCTACCCTGGAAAGAGTTAAAAAGTGATTGTTTTAAAAACAAAATCATGCCTAACCCATTCAAGTCTTTGGTTAGCTTGGGGTGGCCTGTGTTGTCTTATTCATTCTTCTGGATTTTTATCACTCTTTAACACCTTGTCTTCTCTTTCACTTTGGACTGCTTTTGTGATTATGATACCATTTGAGCTGTGATTTTTATGATTCATGTCATTTTGGTGTTTATCAAAGCTGCATTTTAGGGAGATAATACCCCAGTGTCTGGATGAGCAGAGTACCTGACTGTATATTGGGGATTTTCTCGCTGCTAATGGCCCAAGACTCTGTGACACAAGATACCTAGAACTCTCAAGGAGGTAAACTACAGGATGAGACCCACCACACTATTAGAAAAATGTCTTAAAATTGAGGTGAAGGTCACATATGTTAGTTCTTATCTCTCATGATGACACCTCTGCTCTTTAGAATGAATTGTCACGTTGTGAAGGATGTGGGAAATATTTAACAATATGAATGGTGTGCTTTAGACATTTTTCCCTTTTATTTTCTCCTGAGTCCCGTGCCAAGTACTGCCTAAGTGCTTTATATACATGAACTCATCTAATTAAAAACTCCATGAGGTTAATATCATTCCCATCTTGCAGATAAATGATTTGAAATATTGTAGTATTAGCTCAAAAGAAAAAATAAAAGGTCTTATAATCCCCTAAAGTTCTAGAAGTCACACTGACTCTACTGTCCCTACTTTACACCTCAGCATTCCAGGGAGATGGTGTTAATGAGGTGAGTCGCAGGACTTCCTTTGACTGTCCCTTCCCTGAATCTATTAAGTGGCAGAACTCTCAGCTGTGCTGCTTAATACATATTTGCCCATATGGACAGAATGAGATTGATAGTATCAAAGGGAGGAAGTATTAAAGTAACCTTGTTGTATCCCTGGAGCAAGAATGTCTCATTTGTTCTATCATAATGATTAAAGGAACTGTGTGTTGAAATGCAGTAGAACCATCTATGCCTTATTCCTCTACCTCTTACCCCCACACTTCATTCTTGACTACCATATTTTGTTTCACTCTTAACCTCTCTTTGGCTGTATGCTAGTCTCTGATCTAGGAATGATTACTGACTCCTCTGGCCCTCAGCTTGGCTTTGACAATTGACTTCAGATTTCTGTCTCAACTAAATAATGGCTTTAGCCCCTTGTTATCTAATTGTTCTTAGCCAATCCTGCTGCCTTTCTAGGCAGCTGCCCCTAGAATTCAAGTCAAGCCTGGCATCCAGCTCTGTACTTCTAATACCAGTTTGGAATGGATGGTAATGTTTTATGGTTTTTCTAAAGACCAAACAATTTTTTGCCAAACTTTGTTCATTACTATTTTTTTAACTTTTTAATGTTTATTTATTGGGAAGGGGGCAGAGACAGAGGGAGACACAGAATCTGAAGCAGGCTTCAGGCTCTTGAGCTGTCAGCACAGAGCTTGATGTGGGGCTCAAATTTGTGAACCATGAGATCATGACCTGAGCCAAGTTGGACAGTTAACCAGCTGAGCCACTCAGGTGACCCAAAATTTTGTTCATTACTATTAAACTGGCTTCAATGTTGTCAGCTCTAGAAGTGCTATGCCTTCCAATGGAAGAGAAATGATGCCATCAGGATGACAGTGATGGCAAGTAAGATCATACCTACCTGTCTAGTGGGCTCCAGCCATATACCTAAAATACTATCTGAAGTCTTCTACATGGCTTCACGGTATTTCAAAAAGCATCCAGAAATCCATGCCACTTTGGCAATTTATATTCAGTAAAGGAAGGAGGGCAGTATTTCTATCACGCAGATCAAGACTGGATTATCTGATTTATTGACTGATTTTAGGACTCTGCCCATTACTAAATGAGTGATCTTGGACAGATTAATTTATCTTTCTTTCCTTTAATTTGGAGAAATAAGTAAGGTGTATAAAAAACAACAACTATGTGCAGACCACCTGTTTTTTAAATGTTAGTTTTTATTGAGCCATGAAGAAAGATAGGAAGCCCTAACAATGACTGGAATTATGGTATAAAGGAAAGATCTCAGGCAGAAAAACAAATGGAGCTGGGTTTGAATACTAGGTCCACTTCTTGATAGCTGTAAAACCTTGTTATTTCATCTAGTCTGAATTTTATTATTTGTAGATTGAGCATAATGCTACCAATGTTGTCACATTTTGATAAAGATTGGAAACTGAGATATATGAAGTGCTTGGCTTATGGCCTAACTTAGAGTACATGTTCAGTAAATATTGGTTATTGTAATTGTTGTTGGTAGTAATAGACTTTCCAAGGGAGTCTGAAGTTTATGTTAAAAACATTGGAGGAGCGCCTAGGTGACTCAGTCGATTGAGCATCCATCTTCGGCTCAGGTCGTGAAGTCAGTTTGTGAGTTTGAGCCTTGCTTCGGGCTCTGCGCTGACAGCTCAGAGTCTGGAGCCTGCTTCAGATTCTGTGTCTCCCTGTCTGTCTCTGCCCCTCCCCACTTGAGCTCTCTCTCTGTTTCTCAAAAATAAATAAATGTAAACCAAAATTAAACATTGGAAAATCACTAAAAGTGTTTGAGAAGGAGCATGACATAATCACATTTGTGATTTTATGATCACTCTGACTATAGCTTGAGAATAAATTGAGGGGTGGGTCCACTTGGACTAGAGGGGAGACTCTCTAGCAATATGAGAAACTTTGGCTAGAAGAGTGGCATGCAGTCCAGGGAAGGCAGACTGATTTGAGAGGTGTTTTGGAGGTGGAATTATAGGATTTTATTTTCCTGATTGGAGAATGTTTAGATATTATTGGGATGAAGGTAGTGTGTCTGGTGGGGGCAGGTTAGAAATTCTAGGGAAAGTATCACAGTGTGTAGGCTGGAACTCATAGAGAGCAGATCATGAGGTAAGCAGGCACCCTGCCCCCCAACCTTCTGCAGAGTGGTGTCCTCAGCTGGACACTTTGGCCCCACAGTGAGGAAATACCCTTAAGAAAGGGATCTAACTCCCCTATTCTTGGAAGTAACAAAGAAGTGAATGATACACAGTTTGGGCTTGGGTACCAACTACTCCAGATAGTCAAAATCAAGTATCTTGTAGCTGGATATTGACTATCATGGATGTCAAATTACTGGTCTGATAGTAGCTGAACACCTTGGGTGAAGTGGAAAACCATAGAAACTCCTCGCACTGGAGAATGAGGAGCCACAAATCTCAACTAGCTTCTTGCCAGGCAACAAAAGGGGGTCTTAACATGATACAATGGACATTCCTGCTCATTTCTCCAAAATAATACATAAAAAAGAGCATAATGGAGTGAGAGAACAAATGTAATTTCTGCAATTATTAGAATTCAGTAAATATTTAGAAGCAGGTAAGTTTGTGAGTTTGGTGAAGGAACTTAGGTAATTCCAAACTGAAAATTTTTATTTTCTTTATGAATAGTAGGCCAGAGCATTTGCTGAGAGAGGAGTAAGTAACATCAAGTTCAGAGGTTTAAGGAAGGTGGAGAAATTTAAAAATAGTCACTGTGAAGGAAGAGAGAGACATTCCTAGAGAAGAACTGTAGGATTGTGAGACAGTTAAAGTTTGAGGCCATGAATTTTTAATATTAAATGTAAGTAGTTGTGTGATTTTTCTGTAGGAGTGATGAATTAACAGTCTAGGGATAAACATGGAAAAAGCCAGCTTTGGGATGTAGCAGAGTTGGAATTGGCTTTCTCATATAGGTATGATTGAAGGAAAATAGTAAAGCAATTTTGGCAAGAGAGTGGCCAAATAATGTGTGCTAGAAACGAAGCAGGATAGGATAGTAGTTAGGAGGGGACAAAAAAGTAGGGAGCAAAGTGGGTTGAGATCAAGGACCACGAAGTCCCTGAAAAGTGGAAATGCACATATGATGAGAGGAACTTAGCAAGCACACTAAAGAGGTAAGACACTGTGGTCAGGGTTGGTTACACTTAATATTATAGGTATAAGACATTTCTAGTGATACAAGTGTTGAGAGCAAGCTAGTCTGCTATTTCAGTTATTTTTGTGGCTTTCTCCTTTTACTTGTACCCCCAAAGCCTCTTCTTTCCTATAGTTTGATCTGTGCCAGAACTTGATATAAGTGTGGAGTAATCCACTGAGGAACCAGGATTGCAAACAGTCAATCATTAGGCAAAGTAAATGTGACACAAAAGATTCAGTTTCATAGAGAGGAATGATTTAAAAAGTACCCAGAAGCTGAGGGAAAGGGAGTTGGATTCCCATTGGTGGGACAGAGTGAAATGAAGAAATAAAAAGCTTCAAGAGGCAGATGGCTTCTGGTGAGGCCAGCGTACTTCCATGGTCCTTTGCCTAACACATCTGTGCCTCTGACTGTCCAGGCCTGATTCCCTGAGGATCCATCCATCCTGCATGGACAGTATCCCCCTAAGATTCGAGGGCATGTATGTTACCCTTGCGCATCTCCCCTATCTGTGTCCCCCTTGCACATCTCTCACCCTTGCACGTCTCCCCACCCTGTAATATAGGTGGAGGGCCCAGAAGGGTGATGGTGGAGTGAAAGAAAAGTCTTACTCTAATTAATTAAATTAGCTACTTAGTCTAACAAATTAATTTAAAATTTTCTTCTGAGTTCTAGGAAACAGAAACTCACAAAACCCTTGCAGTCAGGATTATTTTTAAGGGTACTTTTGAGAAAAATAGTTTGGAGCCACACTATAAAAAACATCTTGAATTTCAAGATAAGGAATGTAGACCTTATTCTAAGACTCTAGAATAAGAGTCTTTCCCTCAGGGACAGAAAGGTAGTGTGTTGGAAGTAGCATTTTTGGAAGATTCATCTGGTGTTGATGTGTGGATGGTTTGTATACTTACATCACCTTACATCAGTGGGAAATGATCCCGTGTCCTTCATAGCTTCATTATCAACAAATCTTGTAGTTTCTGTTAAAATATGTTTATATATACTTCTATTTTCTTCTTTTTTCCAGTTTCATATTCAGCTACTGTCACTTATGATTTTCTCTTATGTGCTTTCAGACCACCTTCCCCCCACATCCCCTAGTTACCTTCTATTTGTTATAAAATGCCAGAGTTATTTTTTCTTCTTAGTAACTTCTTTTGATAAAGGTCACCCATTGAACTACTCAAAAGCCTCTCTTGGTGTTCTCATTTCAATTAAATCAAAATCTCCATTTATGCATTCAAGGTTCTCTTGTCACTCCCCTGCCTAATTTAATTTCTTTAATTTCTTAGGAATGCCTCCTCTACTGTGTGTTTTCCAGTGAGATAAAATTTCTGGTTATCCCTTCATTCATGTTTCTGTTTTCCAAATTCCCAGACAATGAAGGATACTTCTACAGTGACTTCCCCGTGGTGAAATCTCAGTTGTTCGCTTATGTGCCATGGTCAGTCAAAGAGATGCATACACAGTAGTCTATGCTAGCAGAGAAAGAACTGTAAATCCCTATGACCAGATAAGTACTCTATCTTGCAGTACATGGTTATAAGTTCACTCCCAAAGGTATGCTAGAATAAATTGAACTGAATCAGGGATCCTACCCATGTCCTTCAATTTTCACATTTTAACTGCTGAGGTCAGGTTTGAATATACATGTCTATTTCTACATTTCAAGTGCTTATCTTGAAGTAAGAAATCTATGAATGGATCTAGGGAATGGATCTATCCAAGTAGAAATCTATGAATGGATCTGGGCAAACCTATGACCACTTTAAAATTGTATATGGATATTTTGTTTATATGTACTATGGAGTGTTTTTTTTTTTTTCATAAAGAGATAACAATAGATTTCTGTTTTAAAGATATATTTATTTCTTTATTGTTGTGAACTGACAAACTAATCTGGCTTTATACAGCTTGTAGGTTCTATTGGTTGGGAATAGTAGTGGACAATGAAGTTTGATGTGAGGGTTAGAAGTATCCCAAATCTAACTAGCAGGTTATAATGAAAGGAATTTCAGACCAAATTCCTCCATACATAAATTTATTAAATAATCAAACATAAATAGGCAGAAAACAACTTACATATCCTTTTCTGTCAGCTTGACAAAGTCCAGTTTTCTATATTTTCAAATTTTTTTTACATTTATTTATTTTTGAGAGACAGAGACAGAGCCCAAGTCAAGGAGGTGTAGAGAGAGACACACACACACAGAATCTGAAGCAGGCTCCAGGCTCTGAGCTGTCAGCACAGAGCCGGACACGGGACTCGAACTCATAAACCTTGAGATCATGACCTGAGCCAAAGTCAGACAATTAACCAACTTAGCCACCTAGGCACGCCATAGTTTTCTATACTTTTAAAGTTTCAATCTCTATCTATTTTGGATGAAAGGTTCACTTGAGGATGGCATGACAGCTTTTCTGGAAGCATGGTTTTCATAGTCTCCTAGTCACGCTGATTTACAATGGCTGGATATAAGGCTGCTTGTTGATCAGGCTTTGATACCTTCCTAAGAACTCAGGATATGCATGGCTATATTTTTATGCTTTGTTCATGCAAGGAATTTGAGAGAAGAGGCTTCTTAAAGTATTTTAACCAATATTCATTTCTCAAATACTTTTAATTAATGATTGAGAACCCAATTCTAACCTTTGCCATGCTAATTAACAGGCCAATAACTGCACTAATAAAAATCGTTTTCTGCTATTCTTTATGTTCAGGTAATGATCAAGATAATGAAAATAGAAGTACCTGTAATGGCCACTTTTGGTTTATGGACTTCTGATAAAAATCTATATTACTTTCAACTACAGTATAGATGCATAATTAGGGCAATTGACTATCCCTAGGGTGGAATCATAAACTTATTTATACATTAATAATGATATACTCTCTATGCTGAAGTATTTTAAAGTTAATTATAGATATCTTAACATTTATGCATGTACCACACATATATCATTTTATATAAATGGAGAGATGTCATATATATAGTCTATTCTTAGTATAATCTTCTGTTTTTTCATTTCTTTTAGTTCTTGGTTGTTCTTCCTTTATATTTCCATTGGTTATTGTTTTATGTAAAAGGTAAAAATGGTATCATGTTAAGCCTACTCTTCTGCCTCTTCCTTTTATTTTTTAAATAAAATTTTATAGTAGCAAGTAACCGCAGGTGACTATTTATAAGTTTTTAAATTTATTGAGATATAATTTATATACAGTAAAACTTAGCAAGTTCAAATGCATAGCTCAGTGATTTTTAGTAACTTTATTGAGTTATACAATCATCACATAATCTGGTATAGAACATTTTCATCACCCCAGTGTGGTCTCTCCTGTGACTGGCAGTTGTATCCATTCCTACCCTAAGCCTTAAGTGAACACTAATCTATTTTCTGTCTTTAAACAGCTTTCTATCTTGTGTGTTTTTGTTTTTTTTTTAATATTGTGCAATGGAAGTTCTTCCAAGTCAAATGAAGAGTCTTGAATTTATTGTTTTCAATCTGTGTATATCTTTCTGTGTACATGGAATATAATACATATTGCATACAATATATACAACAATATTCAGTCCTTTTGCTGTTGGTGGTAATCAGTGAACTTGAGCATGTTTCCCATATTTTTAGGCTTTTGATGTCTTTTCTGTGAGTGGTCATTCATATGGTTTGCCATTTTTTTCTATCAGGATGTTTATTTTTTTGATGTAAGTTTATAAGAGCTCTTTTTGTATTACACATATTAGCTCTTTGTCTATTGCCTGAATTATACTTTTTCTAGATTTATTAATTTAAAAATAGATTTAAAAATTGAAAATTAATTTTTAATTTAATATCAAAATTAAAAATCATGTTGCATTATGCTCAGAGAATGTGACCTGGTTTTTACTTTAAAAGATTTTGTTTATTGTCTTTGTGAATAAGATTACTAATTATTGTAAATATTCTCTGAATATACATTTAGTGAAATTCTCCTATTTCTTTTGAGGCATGTGTAATTCCGTGTATATATTAATTCACATTAAATGAAACAGTAATATTCAATTTAATTTTTTAAAGTTTATTTTGAGAGAGAAAGAATACGAGTGGGGGAGGGGAAGTGAGCAAGGGAGAGAGCGAGAGAGAATCCCAAGCTGTCAGAGTCCAGCTCCGGCCAGGTCCAGGGGTCCCTGAAGGATGGACCGTGTTGGCGAGGGAGTGAGAGAGCCCCGGGATTCTTTCTGATCACCAGGCAGTCATCTCTGTCCTGTTGGTTTTGGTGTCTTTATTTATAGGTCAAATGTTAACATGTCATCAGAAAATGGATTTTTTTTACAAAGGATAGCTCTCTGTGATAAGACGTTTTTGGAAAATGTACAGACACAGGTTTTACAGAAGTATTCTTGCAGAACGGTCCCAATTATAGTGAGGTTGAGTAACTAAGAAATTAACAGGGTGTTCACATTTTAATAACACTAAGATTAAGTCAGGTTTGTAGACACTCTTATCCATCCTCATCACAGCTGCCAGTGTGAGGGAAAGTGTTTGTGGAATGGAGGCCTTAGGAAAGGGACTGCTATACATCATCAGTTAGCAAAGGTATATGTGGTAACTTATGTTCTGCCCTTATGTGTTCTTTTCTCTAAGTTAGCCTCTTTGTTTCCAGGCAAGACTTGATTTTCCAGTTATATGCTTTATGGCACAGGAGAGCCAACCATACCTTTAAAGAGTTTAGCTCATTTCCAGTACATAGAATAGCCTCAACAAGTGCATTTACCTTTGTGTCTAGTTTATTGTCTATGATTTCTTGAATAGCTAGGGCATGAGAGACATTTCTGGTTAGCTGATTTACATGTTGAGCTGTGTGAACCTCTTGGACTAACACAACGGTAGAAATGGAATTGTACATGTAAAGGTCAATCTTTTATGAGTAAGGACCATTAGCCTGTTCATAGCTCAAGGGAAGTATTGAGGAAAACAGGACCTGTTGGAGACACGATGTCTGCTCCCATAATCCTAAAAGAAGGTTCTCACAAGAAGTTCCTTCACAAGGTGCAATCATCATACCAGGGTCAGAATAAGGGGACAAGTCACTCCCGATACCGATCAGCAAGATACCTTGGGGGTCGGTGCTCAAGCATAAATAATTGAGTGGGGGTAGATATCCATCATCATCTGATTGGCAAGTGACCATGCAAACTTGCTTTAACCTCACCGGGAGCTTTCTCGACTAGTGGGCTCAAAATGGCTCCCAACACCAAGCTAGCTCCATGCTGCCAGCACAGAGCTCAACATGGGGCTTGAACTCACAAAAGTGCGAGATCATGACCTGAGCTGAAACCAAGAGTCAGGCACTTAACTTCCTTACCACCCAGGTGTACCAGTAATATTCAGTTTTAACATGACCCACGCTTATGTTCACTAGATCTAATTTTAACTGAAACATTGAAGACTCCTAAAATAATTGCACTATGTTTCCTAAGCTAACCACACTCTTTAAAAAGTTTTGGCTTTGTTTGTAGGTTAGCAGCTGTTTTGGTGGTTACGTATGGATTTATATCAACACCTACACATTTTTTTGTCAATATCAAATAGCAGCTGACTATATTTGCTGTTTATGTTATGTGCATTTTTATCTTAGTGTATTTAATGTTAAAGTCTGCTTTGCCCTCCTCTCCTTTCCCCCCCTACCATTTTCTGTTTTGTTTCTCTTATATGATATTCTTTTGTCTATCCTTTCATTAAACTTTTAAAAAATCATTTCCTTTAAATGTAGCTAGGCTGCATTCCCCCAACCAATGTTAAAATATCTTTATTTCTTAGATTCTGTTTTTATTTTCTTTGTTATTTTTATTGCTTTGATCAAATTTCCATTCAGTCTAATCCCCCTCCCCCTTATTAATTTGGAAGTTCTTTTCCATTCCATTTATTTTACATTTGGATTGATTACCTGATTACTTTGTTTTACATAAGATAGTTTAGGAACAATAATGCTAATAACTATCCTTTGTTGATCTTTTCCTTGATTAAGATATTCTCTCCAGTATTTTCCTCAGATATAGGACATAGGTGATATATTCTCTGATGTCCTGTATACTCTAAAATATTTTTCTTTAACCTCTATAAGTAATTGTTATATTGCTTGGGTATAGAATTCTGAAATTATAGTCCTTTTCTTTTAGTAGTCTTGTGGATGCTACTGCACAGGCTACTAGTTATCCCAGATTAAAGATGTTTAGTACCAGTTGGTCTTTGATTTTCACTTTAGGTAAGTTATTCTTTCTGCTACAAACTTTGTAGTACATTAAAAAAAATATCTTAAGAGTTCCAGAAGTTTACCCGAGTGTACTTAGTTATGTATCTTTTCTCATTAATCCAGCCCTTGGTGAACCCCTTGAATTGACAGACTCCAGTCTCTCCCTTTCATGGAGAAACTTTCTTCTAATTCTTATCTGTTTGCTTTTCCTCTGTCTGTTTCTATTCCTTCTATGGAATTTATAATATTTTCAAATTTGTGAAGTTTTCTGAATCTGTCCTTTAATTCTCTCATTTTATTTTCCTTCCATAATTTTTATCTCTGTAGTTTGCCCAGTACTTTAAGATAATTTGAGATTTCTCATACTTGATCTTCCAAGTCACTAATTTGAGTCATAATAGTGCCTTAGTCCCCAAATCATCTATTGAATTTTAAAGTTGGAAAATTGTATCTTTTGACTCCACAAAGTTCCTATGCTTCACTTGAAAAACTCTAAGATGCATGTATTTTGTTCAGATCATAGTTTATCTCCTCTAGCAGTTCTATGTCACAAGATATCTATTCTGACTGTTTTGACTGATTGTTAACTGTAGCTTTTTAGCACTCTTAGCTGAGTTGACATTTTGCTTGAATTTTTTGGGCTCCAGTCCGTCACTTAGAGTATTTTGAATAGCAGGAATCTTACTAGAGTAGTCGCATTATTCGTGGATAATTGGTAGGTTGTCAGGCCCTGTTGAATTGCTGGTGGAAATTTCTCTGATCTCTGGTCTCTCCAGTCTCTCTGCTCTCTCCTTGTTTCAGGGGTTAGCCTTTTCATCTCCTGCCTTCTGCAGTCAGCGAAAGCCAGGACATGTGAGTGAGCATATGTAGATTCTTTTTTTTTATTAGAGGTTCATGATTTCTGGGAACCAGTCTCTTCCCAAGACAACAACTTTTCTCCTTGGTTTTGAGCTCTGAAGTTATTTCTCAAATGCTTGTGCAGGCATAGGGAATAACTTTTCTCAACAATTCTTTCAGCTTGGAACACAATAGAGTCCAGATCTTATTTAAGCAAAACTATCTGTAAATCTCAATAGGACAGAGACCAACTTAAACATGATTTGGAATTTCTGAAAAAACAATAAATATAATGTTGTTATTTGTGGAACATAAACTAATTTCTCCGTATACTGTAAGGCTATAAAATTAAGTCTACTTTATGTCAGGAGCCATTTTCTGAACTCACTAAGTTGAGAAAACTCCTTGTGAGGTTAAGGCAAGTTTCACAGTCTCTTGCCGTCAGATGACGACTGATTTCCACCCCTACTCAATTATTTCTGCTTGAGCACCGACCCCCAAGGTACCTTGTTGATTGGTATCAGAAGTAACTTGTCCCCTTATCCTGGCCCTGGTATGATGATTGCACCTTGTGAAGGAACTTCTTGTGAGAACCTTCTTTTAGGATTATGGGAGCAGACATTGTGTCTCCAACAGGTCCTGTTTTCCTCAGTACTTCCTTGAGCTATGAACAGGCTAATGGCCCTTACTCATAAAAGATTGACCTTTACATGTACAATTCCATTTCTATCGTTGTGTTAGTCCAAGAGGTTCATACAGCTCAAATCAACTAACCAAAAATGTTTCTCATGCCCTAATTAGTCAAAAAATCATAGACAAAAAACTAGACACAAAGGTAAATGCACTTGTTGAGGCTATTCTATGTATTGGAAATGAGCTAAACTCTTTAAAGGTACAGTTGGCTCTTTGGTGCCACAAGGAATATAACTGGACAATTAAGTCTTGCCCAGAGACAAAGAGCCTAACTTAGAGAGAAGGAACAGATAAGGGCAGAACATAAGTTACCACATATACCTTTGCTAACTGATGATGTATAGTAGTCCCTTCCTTAAGGACTACATTCCACAAACACTTTCCCTTACACTGGCAGCTGTGATGAGGATGGATAAGAGTATCTACAACCTAACCTATGACTTAATCTTAGTGTTGTTAAAATGTGTATGTTATCCTGTTTTTCACTAAGAACACTCTGTTATTTTCTTAGTTACTCAACCTCACTATGGTTGGGGCAGTTCTGCAAGAATACTTCTGTAAAACCTGTTTCTGTACACTTTCCAAAGCATCTTATTACAAAGAACTATCCATTGTAAAAATTCCATTTTCTGATGCCACGTTATCGTTTGACCTATAAATAAAGACACCCAAACCGACAGTGCAGTGATGCCTGCCTGGTGATCAGAAAGATTCTCATGACTCTCTCCCTCCCTCCCTTGCCAACACTCCATCCTTCACGGACCCCTGGACCAGCTGGAGCGGGCCTCCAGCAACTCTACCTGATGTAGAGTTGGGAGGGGATGAGAAAGGAGCCATTGTCATGGTGTCCTGTTTTCATAATCCCATGTCCATTGCTTTGTTGGATTTTCAAATGAGTCTGTGATCCATAAAAGAAATGCTTCTCTGTATAATAAAAATTTAAGCTACTTTCTACCCATTACAACTGATTTTTTTCCTATAGAGCAAAACATCACAAATCCACCTTATAATATGAACTCTGCCAGGTACTTATCCCTTTTTGGAAGAAGCAAGTCTATCTCTGTAAGCCCTCTGTAAATCTTGTTCTTTAAAATGGCTATATCTTAATGGCTTAGCACTATAAAAAATTGATGAAAGGCTTTTATATCTGCTAACACATCTGATTGTTGGAAAGAGACTGATTTTTTAAAAAATAAATTCAGAATTCTGCTTGTGTCTTAACACCATACATCTTAGGATTTGAGGAACTTTACAGATCTTTTAGTCTAATTTTTCAGTAATGTCAAGTGGTTATATGGAATCTGCCTTAATTCCCTAGAGGGGCAACCCAGTACCCCATGAACAGCCAATTTATTTGTTGGAGAAATATGACTGTTAAAAAGGTCTTGCTATATTGAGCTTGGATCTGTCTCTTTGCAAAGCAAACTTTGACAGTTGATATCAGCTCTACTTTTGGAAAATCTATTTTGCAGAATAATGTTACCCTTATAAAAACAACATTTCATAGTCTAAAGAAAACATTTATGCTTACACATTTTCTAAGGAGATATCTATTCTTAAATGCTATGTTAAATGGATGAATAAGTGCTGTGTTGACTTTTCATATAATTTTAACTGAATATTTTGAACTATTTGGGCAAAAAGGCATATATTCTGAAGCTAGTCATAGGAAATTCCATTATAATATGTCTATTCTATTGTAAAATGTAAATGCTAAGAGGAATTTCATACATATACCACCCAGCCTGTCACCTTTATTTTATTTAGGAGGATATTGAAGTCCATATAAGTTAAATTTCATTAAAAAGTCAAGACCACTGTTCCCTGAAATTCAAATCTCCTTGTGTGTCATGTAACAGTTGAAGAACACTAATGAATAGCTAGAGATTAAAGGAGTACTCAATAGATGTTAAAAGGTGGAGCACAAGAATGATCTATAAATGTCTGAGATCAGTCGACAAAGACATGAGATGCTGAAGAAACAATAAATATACCATCGTTACTTATGGAAGAAATAGGTCTACTCTGAATAAATACTGTTCCTATGAAACTTGCAAATTTTTGGGACAAAACCTAAATAATTACTGAGTATTTGGTGTTATGTAGAACTACCTCAAAATGGAAATGACAGAGAAAATAATCTTTTAAAACTCACCATGACTTGAAAATTAATAATGGTGCTAAAATATGACTGAGCTGCTGAGTCAATATTTTTTTTTTTTTACAAGAAAGAAAATCTAACATGGAAGTGAAAAGTAACATGAAAAATTTCTGTTAATAAAAATAGGTAAGAGACATTTTAAAATGTAAATGAATTTTAATAAATGACTCCAGATGACATGTACCCATGTCATTATTGGAATTTACCTGTTGAATTACTTATGGGTGAAAAATCAGGAAGAACTAGAAAGGACTCCAAAGGAGGCTAAAGGGATAAGAAAAAATACAACTCTTCTCCTTTTGCTTCTGGAGATGTTAAGGGAAGATAGTTCACAATCTGTTTTCTTTGGTGGAGTTGTTATTCCTTTTAAGATGCCTAAGGGATTGCTTTCCTGCTGGTGGTTGGCTCTGCATTCAGTGGGACACTCGTCCCTTTGACAACACTGTCCTTTTTTGATGGGCTGTAAAGTATGTCTAGTCTATCAACCCACCCATGGTGATGTGCAGTAATATAAACTCAAAACTATTAAATAAAAATGCATGGTGGACTTTTACCAAAACGCTTCTTTATTTTGATTACTTATGTCATCAGTGTAGGATGCAACAACTTATGGATTATAACGCCTTGGAGGCTAGAGTATGTTTTGTCTTTGTGTTCCTACTAAAGTCTCAGGTTGGGGCCACACTGCATTTTCAGTCATCATCTTTCCCAGAAGCATCTGAAGACGCTCTGGCCAGGCAGTTCAATATTTATTGAACAGAACTAAAAGAAATCAAATGAACAAAATACTTATATATGGTATCACCCACATGGCACATAAACAACCTTCCTCCCATAGTGAATGTAATATTTCAACTATGAAGAGGTAACCAATTGCAAGACCATTTCTCAGTTATACCAGTGGGTATAAAAATACCATGTGATTTCATTTCATCAATGCAGTGAACAAAGAAGAATTATTGTTTCTTTTACTTTGTGGCTCTGGTGAGTCCTCAGTAAGTGTAGTTGAAAAATCAATTTTCCAGGCTGAAGTCTTTGCTGGTCACAGTTCAGGGATTAGAGAAATCCAGTTTGAGGAAAATATTGGTCAGCCTGAAGGCACCCTTATAGCTTATCTCTTTGAAGTACTAAGATGGCTTCTCTTCTGGGTGAATATACAAGCTGGGATTTTCATCTGTCAATATGGGACTTCCCCCTTGCTCCTTATATTATGGGGATTTGAACCTATGAATTTTTTCCCTTCATTCAGAAACAAAGGGCATTTGTACTTCACCAGCTGCTATTTAGGTCCTGCTAGGACCTGCCAATATAGGTGCTATTTGGAGAACCTTGGTCTAATGAACATGTTCTCCATTCCCTTGTCTAGGAATACTAATGTCTATCCTTGCAGTGGAATTTAAAATATTGTCTACTTGATCATAAATAAGTCTTGGTAAGAACAAGTTCCATAAGGAGTCATTGGGAAGATTGACATTTGTTTTGATTATTCTGAGAATCAAAATCTTTAGTAGGTAGGGTCCATTTCATAGAGGATTCTGTAGATAACTATGACTAAAGGTAATTGGTTGACCTCAATAGAACCCACACTGAATGCAAATCATATGTACCTTACTCTTCATAAAAGCTATGTTCTCCTTGCTATATAACTAAAAATTGTTCATTTTTCCTCCTGGATAAACAGCTTCTAATTACTGGTAGCATACCTAGGCATGAATCATGACTAAATTGCCAGCACCGAGCACAGTGCCTGGCAAAGGAAGTTACTCAATAAATGAAAGAAGTTGTTGAATAAATAAATAGATCCTAACAATTAACACATAACAGATGAGTCTTTTTTTGTAAATGCTTATTTATTTATTTTTTGAGAGAGATAGAGAGGGGGAGTGGGGGTGGCTCAAAGAGAGAGGGAGTTACAGAATCCGAAGACAGGCTTCAGGCTCTGAGCTAGCTGTCAGTACAGAGTCCAATGTGGGGCTCGAACCCATGAACTGTGAGATCATGACCAGAGCTGAAGTTGGACACTTAACCGACTGAGCC
This sequence comes from Hyaena hyaena, assembly GCF_003009895.1. NCBI lineage: Eukaryota > Metazoa > Chordata > Mammalia > Carnivora > Hyaenidae > Hyaena > Hyaena hyaena. Next base: position 68,447 of record NW_024082427.1, read on the forward strand.
ACCCAGGCGCCACAAGAGTCTTTTATATATATTTTTGCATACACTACATCCCTAAGGAGCAACTCATTCACAATCCTATTGGGGATACTTGAAGCTAACACAGGAATATTAGGAACAAATGTTTAAGAAAGACAATGGCATCGTAGCATAGGTTTTTCTCATATGTATGGGTTTGTTGAACTGATCTGATTTGCTGAACTACAGTATTACATTGTAAAGAAGTATGCAATATTGTTCTCTTAATTCAAAGTCCCTACTCCCTCAGGAGAAGGGCCACACATGATCAGGACAGTATTGTAGATCCTTTTATTTTAGTGCATTTTGGATTCTACATTGTCCTATCTTTCCTGACCTGCATTGTAACTATCTTGAAGTCTGGAACATACTAAAAACTTCATAGTTTTATTTTTTTAAGATTTTATTTTGTTTTATTTTAATTTTTTTTTATTTATTTTTGAGAGACAGGGAAAGCATGGGGGAAGAGTAGAGAGAGAGGGAGACACAGAATCCAAAGCAGGCTCCAGGCCCTCAGGTGTCAGCACAGAGCCTGATGTGGGGCTCGAACCCACGAACCGTGAGATCATGACCTGAGCTGAAGTCAGACACTTAACTGACTGAGCCACCCAGGTGCCCCTTAAGATTTTATTTTTAAGTAATCTCTATAGTCAGCATGGGGCGTGGACTTACAACCCCTAGATCAAGAGACTCATGCTCTGAGCCAGCCAGGTGCCCTAATTTCTGTTTTTCTTATCCTGAAAATGATTTGGTTGGTCCTTAAGCAATATGATGTTTTCATTATGCCATTTACAATTTGAACTCATTTTCCTTTTGATATGGAGGAATTGGGGTGAAGCAGGATTCTGGTGTTGGTGTATAGCAACATCAATATGGTGCTTCTTGGAGCTGTCCACAGACTCATGGGGAAACATTTCATAGTTGGCCATGACTTTAGAAGATACATGAGTATCTTCTGGTCTGAGTACTTCCTAGGTGGCTTTTTCCCCTTGCTCGAGTGCTGACTGAATCTTTTCCTCAAATGATGCTTCCCTGTCTCTCACCACTGAACCTTTGGAGAGAAAAGGAGAATGTTGTTCTTAGGACTGTGGCTTAAACAGGTATATGGTGACTTGTTTAACTCTTTTCTGTTCACATGTCCAGTTTGCATGTATGTATTCTTGTATGGTTGTGTATGTAACTGTATGGTTGTGTATGTATAAGCACACTGCTTATAATCTAAAGTAAGAGGGTGGAATCAATAAATGATCATTGTAATTGATCATTTTTTAGGCCAGACATCACACTGTTATCCTCTGTATTTTTGAATTCCATACGAAATATAACTCGAGTAGTAACAGTCTCTAACATATTTGCAGATGGGAACCATCTGAAGCTTTGCCTTCTGTTCTTTGTATCTATACACTGCCTTCATTTCCTTTGGTTATGGGTTTGCTTCTTTGCTCCCGCCTCTGCTGCCCTCTGCTGGAAAAGCCTTAAAGCCCAATTCTGATCGGCCCTGGAGTTTTTGTTTCGTTTTCTTCTATTTGCAGCATTGCTCACAAAACTGTGAATTACGCTCTTACACTCAGGATCAGGAAATTCTTCTGGACGTTCAGTTGCCCGTTAATACACAGAAGTTGCCTGAGAGCTTTGTAGATCCTCATTCAGTGAGATGCCCATTCTCATTAGTGTTAGAAATTTCTCCTGACCTGGCCCACTTCTTGTTTCTCAAAAATAGGTTGGGGCATTTTTTTTTCCCCAAGGGAGCATCTATATTCTTCAGAGTCTGACAAGGCACACCAATTTATTTTCATGGATCACTGGATGTTCATTGACAAATACTGTTATTTGTCAGGTTTCAGGTAAAGCTACATTCATAGGAGCCTATACAGTCTATATGTCTTCACCCTGCTTCCAATTCTCTGGAATAATATTTGTTCCACGTCAGACTACCCAAGGACACACGGCTGGCTATTAGCAGAATAAGACCTAGAATCCAGCTCTCTGTCAGTCCATGTCTCTCTCCACAGCAAATAAAACCTTGGCTGCTGGCAACACAATTTATTTAACATATAGACATAAATTATACTTTCAGGATATGTGAGTCATAAAACAGGAAAATGACAGAAAACATCTGGTTTATTATGTTTATTGTTCAGTTTCACTGAGGATTTTTAGTTTTTTGAAAGAGAGAAGTGTTGCAGAGAATCCACAATGAAGAGATAATTTTGTTTTGTGTTTTGATTGAGCCGAACTATTTATCTACCTTGATTTTCAGCTCAAAAGCTCCTAAAGTGATCAGCAGCTGTTCATTCAGGAGTGCACTACCTCTCTGAATACAGAACAAAATATATTTGTCTTTGAAATTTCACAAAGGAAATAAAAGAAAGGATGGCTTCTTTGTGGTGAAACAAACACGTCTTGGCATGAGAAATCTGATCAGTACAGCTTGCTGAGTTTTCTTAATAATCAATATTCCCCATCTCATAAATGATATGGCTCTGGGAATTCATTTTGTAAATTGTTCTCTCTGACCAATTATATACCATAATGCTTTGGAAATACTGATTTTGACCATAAGCTTGCCTTTTAAAAACAGAGAAAAATCTAATATGGCATGTAACAGTATAGTAAAGAACAAATATAGCTGGCTTTTTTTCTTCCCATGTCTAGCTTAGTAAAAAAAATATAAAAGATAAGATTATTTCTGGGGCATCTGGGTGACTAAATCAGTTAAGCATCCGACTTCGGCTCAGGTCATGATCACACAGTTCATGAGTTCAAGCCCTGCATTGGTCTCTGTGCTGACAGCTCAGAGCCTGGAGCTACTTCAGATTCTTTGTCTCCCTCGCTCTCTACCCCTCCCCAGCTTGTACTCTGTCTCTCTCTCAAAAATAAACATTATTTTTTTTATAAAGATAGGGTTATTTTAGCTTAAATATCTGATGAGAGCAATAAGAATTGTTTAAAACTGTATTATCCTTTTGAAAAATGAGTACAGTCTTCTATACAATCACCAATTTGTCTTTTTATGTGAAAAATAGGGATAAATTTATTCAGTTCAATGCAAATTCATGAGCAAATGTAGATGATATATGTTCCAGGAATGTGTATTTTATCAACATTTACTCCCATACTGGTACTGATTCTAAACAGAACAGTATCCATAGAAGAAACAGACATATTTATAAAGAATTTGTCTCAGAGATGCCTGGCTGGCTCGGTTGGTTGAGCGTCTGACTTCGGCTCAGGTGATGATCTCACCATTTGTGAGTTAGAACCCCATGTTGGGCTCTGTGCTAACAGCTCAGAGCCTGGAGCCTGCTTTGGATTCTGTGTCTCTCTCTCTCTCTTTGCTCCTCCCCTGCTCATGCTTTCTCTTTCTCTCTCAAAAATAAATAAATATTTAAAAACAGAATTTGTCTCACATAAAGTTACCAAAGTTTCATACATTCCAGAAAAAAATTCTATCAGTAATAAACTAATTGAAAAACTAATGCTACTTAAACTCTTTAAGAGTTAAGGTAGTCATTCTAAATAGTTCTTATTTTATCTTTTTAAATTTTAATTCCTATGTAATTAACATACAATGTTATATTAGTTTCACGTATACAATATAGTGATTCAACAATTCCATATCGTCTTCATCATGGCAAGTGCACTCCTTAATCCCCATCACCTATTTCCATCCCTCACCCACCTTCCTTCTGGTACCCATCAGTTTGTTTTCTATAGTTAAGAGTCTGTTTCTTGGTCTCTCTCTCTCTCTCTTTCTTTCTCTCTCTCTCTCTGTATCCCCCTTTGTTCATTTATTTTGTTTTCTAAATTCCACATATGATTGAGATCATATGGTATTTGTGACTGACTTATTCCACTTAGCATTATATGCTCTAGTTCTATCCATGTCATTGTGAATGGGAAGATTACAATCACCAGTTTATAAACCACTGACTAGTGTAGACAGGAATTGCCAGTCTACCTTGAATGGACCAGTCTGGCCCAATGCTTGTTTTTGTAACTAAAATCTTCTTGGAACACAGCCACATTCGTTCACTTATGTATTATCTATGGCTGTTATGCTGCGATGGCAAAGTTGAGTAGTGGCAAACAAACTGTATGGCACACAAAATCTATGTGCTACTGAAGTGAGCACATGTATGGCACACAAAGTCAACATATTTATTATCTCACTCTTTACAGGAAAAGTTTGTTGACTGTATTTATGAAGTATTGCAATTTCATTAACAATATTATTCTACTTGTCATTCTCTTAACATCATTATCTTTTCTGTAAACTGTTAAATTACTCCCCACTAGAAATAACTCCATTACCCACTCCCAGATATAAGTATTCCTGTTAGCTGCTTTTTGTATTCTTTTGGTCAGAGATATAGGTCTGCATAGTTATAATAACACACATACTGTGCTTTTCTTTATCAACCAAAGTAAGTACAAATATATTGTTAAGAATTGATTATCCTAGATGGTGGCAAAATCTTGTAACTGATTAAGAAGATCCCTTGTGGAATACTGAACTTTGTGTTTCTTGAGGTTCAGTAAGTTTAGTGATTAGCCTAGTGTCACACAGATGGTAAGACCAGTACAAGTTACACAGTCTTTCTGGTTCATTTATAGGTTGAGTTACCAGACAACTATGATTTCCTTCAGTTTGTTCTCTGCAGAGATAAACATTGCATCTTCTTTATGAGTGTGAGGATGCTGTATGAAATACATCTCAGAAATCTGGACATGCTTATTTAGAATGTTCCTGCAGGGTTTTGGAACAGGCTCAGTGTTCATTCTGCAGCACCCTCTGCTGTGCCAGCAGGATCTTGGCACTGTTGGAACAGTTGTTTACTGAGGATGTTTACTTTAGTGATTGGATATTTACGGTGCATATTGAATATCTATTCACTTTCTCTTCAATAAATTTTGAATGTAACCTGTTTATTGGGTCTGCAGGTATTATATTTCTCACAGAGTATTTAAATATGTATGGAAATAACAGGGTGATGTTGTCCCTACTGTGACTCATATTTGTTAATTAATGGATATAAATCTGTGTCAACATTTATTTATTTTTCTAATATTTTTAAGCGTATATATTTATTTTGAGAGAGGCAAAGACAGCATGAGCTGAGGAGGGGCACAGACAGAGAGAGAATGAATCCCATGCAGGCTCTGCAGGGGTCAGTGCAGAGCCCAACGTGGGGCTCAAACTCATGAAACCATGAAATCATGACCTGAGACAAAATCGAGTTGGATCTAACTGACTGAGCTACCCAGGTGCCTCTGTATTAACATTTAAAATTCTATGTAATAGTTTTCTAAAATTTAAAATTCTATGCAATGATTTTCTATAAACCAGAAATACAGTTTAAAATTTGGAAACAAGTTTATTTATTTATTTTTTCCTTAAATAGTTTATTGTCAAGTTGGTTTACATATAACACCCAGTGCTCATCCCGAGTGCCCTCCTCCATGCCCATCACCTCCCTTCCCCTCCCCCTCATCCCCATCAGCCCTCAGTTTGTTCTCAGCATTCAAGAATCTCTCATGATTTGCCTCCCTCCCTCTCCCCAGCTAATTTTCCCCTTCTTCTCCCGCTTCACCCTCTGTTAACTTCCTCCTAATCCTCCTATATGTGCAAAGATATGGTATCTTTCCTTCTCTGCCTGACTTACTTCTCTCAGCATAACACCCTCTAGTTCCATCCATGTTGCTACAAATGGTCAGATTTCATTCTTTCTCATTGCCGTGTAGTATTCCATTGTATAAATATACCACATCTTCTTGATCCATTCATCAGTTGATGGACACTTAGGTTTTTTTCCATGTTTTAGCTATTGTTGAGAGTGCTGCTGTGAACATTGGGGAACATATACCCCCACGAATCAGCACTTCTGTATCCCTTGGATATTCCTAGCATTGCTACTGCTGGGTCATAGGGGAGTTCTATTGTGAATTTTTTGAGGAACCTCCACACTGTTTTCCAGAGGGGCTGCACCAGCTTATATTCCCACCAACAGTGTAGTAGGGTGCCCATTTCTCCACATCCTCACCAGCATCTACAGTCTTCTGATTTGTTCATTTTAGCCACTCTGACGGACGCGTGGTTTTGATTTGTATTTCCCTGTTGATGAAGGATGCTGAGCATCATTTCATGTGTCTGTTGACCATCTGGATGTCCTCTTTGGAGAAATGTCTGTTCATGTCTTCTGCCCATTTCTTCACTGGATTATTTGTTTTTCGGGTGTGGAGTTTGATGAGTTCCTTATAGATATTAGATACTAGCCCTTTATCTGATATGTCATTTGCAACTATCTTGTCCCATTCCATCTGTTGCCTATTAGTTTTATTGATTGTTTCCTTTGCCATGCAGAAGCTTTTTATCTTGATGAGGTCCCAATAGTTCATTTTTGCTGTTGATTCCCTTGCCTTTGGGGATATGTCAAGTAAGAAATTGCTGCAGTTGAGGTCAAGCATGAGTCCCACAAAGGACACAATGATTCTAAACTCATATATTTCAATAATAATACTGAATGTAAATGGGCTGAATGCTCCAATCAAAAGACATAGGTAACAGAATGGATTAAAAAAGCAAAATCTATCTATTTGCTCTCTACAAGAAACTCATTTTAGACTGGAGGACACCTTCAAATTGAAAGGAAGGGGATGGAGAAATATATACCATGCTACTGGAAGTCAAAAGAAAGAAGTTTAATTTGTAATGCCTAACCTCTATTATCTCAGATATTTAATATTATATTTTGAGATGAAGATTAAATATTTCAACTCCCTAGAAATGTTTCTATGAATATAATATTTACTAAAAGCAGCAATACTTTCTTTTAAAAAATATGTATGAGAAATAAGAAAAAACATGTACTGATTTGGGTATGCTTTTTGAATGCCTAGTACATATACCTTCAGCATCTAGGACAGCCAAAGATGAAACCAAAATGGGAGAAAGCAGTGTCATAAGCTGAATGCTTGTGTCCCCCAAATTCATTTGTAGAGATATAATCCTCAATGTGATAGTACTAGGAGATGGGCCTTTTGGAAGTGATTAGATGATGAGAGTAAAGCCCCATCAGTTGGATTCATGTCCTTATAAAAGACCTTAGAGAACTTTCCTGACAATTCTGCCATGTGAGGACACAGCAAAAAGCAAGGAAGTGAGCTCTCATGAGACATCATATGTGCCAGACTTGATTTTGGACTTCTCAGCTTCTGGAACTGTCAAACAGAAATTTCCGTTCTTTATAAGCTACCTAGTTTATGGTAATATACTATAGTAGCTTGAGCTGACTAAAACAAACAGTAAAAAATAATGCTTAAGAGGAAAGAACATAAATAAAAGTTGATGACAATATCAACTCCAAGGTTTATTTTCTAAAGTACTAAATCTTCAAATTCTATGTGTAATCTATACTTACAGTGCATCTTCTTCCATTCTGAGTTTTGTCTTTTATTTTTGTTTGTTGTTATTATTATTATTGTTGAATAGAAGTTTACAGTGTAATGAATGTAAATTTATCAGTAGTTTCCTTAATGGGATTGTTTTTACATCTTGTTTACCAAATATATAGGTCCCTGTATTTTATACTAAGAGTTTTAAAGATTTGCTTCTATTATGTTTGTACCTTCAATATTGGATTTGAAATTCATGTACAGTGTGAGATAGGAATCTGGTGTAGTATTTTTCAAGGGAAAACCAATTGTTTTTCATGATTTATAGAAAATTCCATCCATTCTCCACTGATCTATCATGAGTAAAATTTCCAATGTCTTATTCCAGGTTCTTTATACTCTTCTGAACTCCTTATTTTTTTTTTCTCTCTCTCTCTTGCTTGCTCTCTGTTTTTTTTTTTTTTATTTCAAGTTTTTGTTCACATTCCACTTAGTTAACATATATGGTAAAATTGGTTTCAAGTGTAGAATTTAGTGATTCATCACTTACATGTAACACCCAGTGCTCCTCACAAGGGCCTTTCTTAATATCCTTATTCCTTTCTGCTTGTGTCAGTGTTTAGTCACAACTAATAATAGAGTTTGACTATGAGTTCTGAGATCTAGTAGGTCAAATTCTCACCTTGTTTTTTATCAGAGTCCTAGCTAGTGCTGGTTATTAGTTGTCCATGTGCATTGTTTAATCAGTTTATCAAATTCTGTGAAAAACCTTATTAGGATTTTGATGGTAATTATATTGAAATCATTAAAATTCATTTTTTGTAACTTTTATCTTAATGATTTAGTAATATCTTATCCATCAATATTTTGTATTTCACTGTTTTAGATAATTGATCAAGTATTTCAGTTAGATTTTTTTAAAAGGGCCTTAGAAATGTTTTATTAGATTTATTCTTAGCTACATACATATTTGGTTATTATCATAAATATATACATATATGTATGTGTATACTTCTAAAATTACATTTTCTTTCAATTTTTTTAATGTTTATATTTGAGAGACAGAGAGACCAAGAGTGCAAGCAAGGAAGAGGCAGAGAGAGAGGGAGACACAGAATCCAAAGCAGATTCCAGGCTCTGAACTGTCAGCACAGAGCCCAACGCTGGGCTCAAACTCATGAACCATGAGATCTGACCTGAGCCAAAGTCAGATGTTCAACCAACTAAAGCACCCAGACACCCCTAAAATCACATTTTCTAAATGAGTATAAAGAAATGAAATTCTTTTACTTCCACAACAACATACTTTTCTCAGTAATTGATGAATTAAGTATATACATTATAACATGTGTATATGGGTTTTAACATAAAAAGTTCACCTAAAGAATGTTAAACCTTTATTCTAATAATTGGAGATTATATTCCTCCTGAGAACATATACAATGTTCATAAAAGTGATCTATTTTCTACCTCATCAATCTTTTCTTTTTATTCATGTTAAATATTTTAACTCAAAGATCAGATTTTAATTGCATTGATTTTATTTTTCATTATAGAAATCTATTTCTTTTTTCTTTTTAAGATTTCCTGGTGTGTTTAGATAGTGTGTTCTAGCATTCTTATGTTTCTCATCTCTTTATTTATTACTTTAATTGTTCTTATTTAATATTCAATATCTGAGAATTCTGGTCTTCTACTTATTCTTATTGGTGAATTTTGCCTTAGGTATTTGTATTGTTTTATTTCCATATCATGTTTGTTTGTGAAATACTTTAAGACCTGGTTTGAGGATTCATCCTTGGAGAGGAGCTTTGAATCTGTTCTTACCAGATATCAAGAAGTGTTAACAGCCCAACCCTACTTTAAATTGATTTCTTGATTTGAGGTTCTCAAAACCATTCAAATGGCATAAATCCATATCTTAACCTCATGAGAAACAAGAATTGTGGTTATGCATTTCAGGGGAGACTTTTCCCTATCTAGAAGTCAGGTTCATAAGAGAGAAACTTCACATCATCTTCTTTTGGTGGAAGCTAGTTTATTTTCAAATCAAGAGTATATTTTGTAGAATAATCTGAATTTATGTACTGGTCACACTTCTAACTCCCACCTTATGTAGACCTTGCCCTCTGTGCTTTGCATGGTCATCAAAACCTAAGCATCCTGATTGCTAAGACTGACAAGTGTTCCCACAGCAATTATTATTTAACATTAGTTTAATACCATGGTTTCCAATTCTCCATTTGCTTTTGGCCTTTGGGAATTTCCCTTATTTTCCTGCAAATCTGTGTATGTGTTTGAAGGATATTTATCATAGTGTACCAGTTTTATCATGCTGTCTGGCTCATCATCCCCCTAAAATTAAGTTTCTGAGATCCTCCCACTTTGATTTTCTTTTTCAACATAACTTTAGCTATTTGAGGTTTTTTGTCTCTACGTCTACTACAAAGCTGTAATCATCAAGACAGTATGGTACTGGCACAAGAATAGACACATAGACCGACGCATTGAATTGAGAACCCAAAATTGGACCCACAGATGAATGGCCAACTAGTCTGTGACAAAGCAGGAAAGAGTATCCAATGGAAAAAAGACAGTCTGTTCAGCAAATGGTCCTGGAAGAACTGGACAGCAACATGCAGAAGAATGAAACTGCACCACTTTCTTATAATATACACAAAAACAAACTCAAAATGGAGAAAAGACCTAAATGTGAGACGGGAAACCATCAAAACCCTAGAGGAGAAAACAGGCAACAACCTCTTTGAACTCAGCTGCAGCAATTTCTTGCTCAACATGTCTCCAAAGACAAGGGAAATAAAAGCAAAAATGAACTCTTGGGACCTATCAAAATAAAAAGCTTCTGCACTGCAAAGGAAATGATCAACAAAACTAAAAGGCAACTGACAGAATGGGAAAAGATATTTGCAAATGACATCAGATAAAGGGTTAGTATCCAAAATTTATAATGAATTTACCACATCCAACGCCTGAAAGACAAATAATCTGTGAAGAAAAAAGACCATGAATAGACACTTTTCCAAAGAAGACATCCAAATGGACAACAGACACATGAAAAGATGCTCAACATCACTCATCATCAGGGAAATGCAAATCAAAACCATTTCACGCTGGTCAGAGTGGCTAAAATTAACAATGCAGGAAACAACAGAGGTTGGCAAGGATGTGAAGAAATGGGAACCCTCTTGCCCTGTTGGTGAGAATGCAATCTGTTGTAGCCACTGTGGAAAACAGTGTGGAGTTTCCTCAAAAAATTAAAAATAGAACTACCCTACAACCCAGCAATAGTGCTACTAGTAATTTATCCAAAAGATACAGGCATGCTGATTCATAGGGGCACATGTACCCATGTTTATTTATAGCAGCACTATCAACAATAGCCAAATCATGGAAAGCACCCAAATGTCCATCAACTGATGAATGGATAAAGAAAATCTGGTTTATATATACAATGGAATATTACTTGGCAATGAAAAAGAATGAAATCCTGCCATTTGCAACAAATGTGGATGGAACTGGAGAGTATTATGCTAAGTGAAATGTCAGAGAAAGAGATATCATATGTTTTCACTCATATGTGGAACTTCAGAAATTTAACAGAGGACTATGGGGGAAGGGAGGGGAAAAACTAGTGACAAACTGAGAGGGAAGCAAACTGTAAGAGACTTTTGAATGCAGAGAACAAACTGCAGGTTGATGGGAGAAAGGTTTGGAGAGAGGAGAAATGGGTGATGAACATTGAGGAGGGCACTTGTTGGGATGAGCACTGGGTGTTGTATGTAAGCGATGAATCCCATAAATCTACCCACAAAACCAAAAGCATACTGTGTGCACGGTATGTTAGCTAACTTTAAAATAAATTAAATAATAATAATAATAATAATAATAAATAAAATACGTATCTGAAAGTGAATTCTTAAGGAGAGCTTTAGAATCAAACTTCCAGATCAAAGGTTATATAGCTTGGTCATTTTCAAAATTCCTGCCTCCCCCCTGCTTTCAAAATGAGGGGCAAATTTGCAATCCTGTCAGCAATATATAGTGCCTAATATTTTGCACCCTTGATGAATTTTGCTCTGATTAATAAAACAACACAACCATTCATATTTGTTTTAATATATGCTTCGTTTATTATTTTTATGACGATCATCTTTTTTATATGGTCAGGAGCCATTGGCTTTTATTTTCTTTAAATTTCCTGTTCTTCTGTTTTTCCAGCTAGGAAAAATGCAATAAATAGGGGAAAGAGGAGAGGGGAGAAGAAAGCATTATTTAAAATTTTAAATCATTTATCTTTTGGAGCTGGTGTTTTGTGTCTAGTGATTCTTTGGGTTAGTGAGTTTTAGGTATTTATATTTTCCCTTAATCTGTGTGCAAAAATGTGTTTATAGCAATATATATTTTCAGATACTCAGTATCTGTGCTTTTCTTTAAGCTCTTGAAATATGATGCAGATAGTTAAGAATCAATATTATATTTGATACAATTTTGTCCTTTTACAAAAAGTTTAGATGTCAATGCATAATTACTCTTTTCTTCTGGAAAGCTTTCTAGAACAGTGGGATCAGAAGAAAAATGAGTATATAGTAAAAAATATAGAATGAACGTTTCATATCCTTTGATGGAGATTTTGGAACTCAAAGGATTTTAGCATCTTAAAAATATCTCACAAAAATAGTCCAGTTTTTCCTCCTATTTTATGGTTTGAGTTGATAAAACAAAAGCTTTGCATAATTAAATGCTGATAGTTGTCTTTACTTATAGACATTTTGAACATTCTTTGTTTATTCTTTACTTATTATTCTTTATTTATAGATTTTGAACATTCTTTACCTCATAGACATACAAGACACAAGTAGACTAATACACAGAAACAAACTTAAACACATTTTATTATATTTTTATTTTGTTTTTCTTTGTATCAAATTTTTATTTGCATTCTAGTTAGTTAACGTATAGTGTAATATTAGTTTAAAGAGTAGAATTTAGTGATTCATCACTTGCATGTAATACCCAATGCTCATCACCATGCCCTCCTTAATGCCCATCACTCACTTAGCTCATCCTCTATCCGCCTACCTTCCATCAACACTCAGTTTGTTCTCCATAGTTAAGAGTCTCTTATGGTTTGCCTTCCTCCCTCTCTCTTTATTTTTTTCCTTCCTCTATGTTCATCTTTTCCCAGATTTCACATAGGGGTAAAATCATATGGTATTTGTCTTTCTCCCATTGACTTATTTCACTTGGGATAATACACTAGCTCCACCCACCTTGTTGCCAATAGCAAGATTATATTCTTTTTTTAATGGCTGAGTAATATTCCATTGTGTATATATACCCCATCTTTATCTTTTCATTAGTTGATGGATGTTTGGGCTTTTTCCATAATTTGGCTATTGTTGATAACTCTGCTGTAAGTATCAGGATGCACATGCCCCTTTGGACAGTATGTTTCTATCCTTTGGGTAGATACCTAGTAGTGCAATTGCTAGGTTCTAGGGTAGTTCTGTTTTTAACTTTTTGAGGAACCTCCACACTGTTTTCCAGAGTGGCTGCACCAATTTGGATTCCCACCAGCAATGTAAGAGGGTTTCTCTTTCTCTGCATCCTCATCAACATTTTTTGTTTCCTGTGCTGTTAATTTTAGCCATTCTAACAGGTGTGAGGTCTTATCTCATCATAGTTTGATTTGTATTTCCCCAATGATGACTGGTGTTGAGCATCTTTTCATGTGTCTGTGAGCTATCTGTATGCCTTCTTTGGAAAAATGTCTATTCATGTCTTCTGTCCATTTCTTTTTTTTAATAATAATCAAAATCATTTATTCAAATATTACAAAAAGTAAGGTGAACTTTACAAGGAGCTCACAGTCAGCTGGAGAAGATAAATACAAAAGCACACAGACTAGACTGTAGTGGGTAAGTGATAAAACAGAGAAGGACATAGTGTTTTATAGGCTTATATGGAATGGCCACTGATCCCATCTGTCCTTAGGCAAGGAAAGGCTTCTGCTAGAGGCTATCCAGGAAGAGGATGTGAAATGTTCCTGGTAAAGGAAATTACACATGCAAGAGGGTATAATAAGTTAAGGCACTGGTTCCTGAGTATGACCACATATTAGAGCCACCTGGGGAACTTAAAAACAACATCCAATCAACTTGCACTTCGGACTATGATTGAAACACTTGCATGAGAATATATTTACCCAGAAAGATAACTGTGACAGCTCTATAAAATAAAATAAGCTGCTAACTCCTTCAAGGCATTGGAGAATAATCAAAGCCACCAGGCTTTGTGGGGCCAGGATCCTAGAAGAAAGTCAGGCTATTTTCTGGTGCTTTTATTATTTTTTTCTTAAATAGTTTATTGTCAAGTTAGTTTCCATATAACACCCAGTGCTCATCCCAACAAGTGCCCTCCTCCATGCCCATCACCCCCCTTCCCCTCTCCCCCACCCCTATCAGCCCTCAGTTTGTTCTCAGCATTCAAGAATCTCTCATGGTTTGCCTTCCTTCCCCCTCTCCAAAAAAAGTCTTCTGTCCATTTCTTAACTGGATTATTTGTTTTTTGGCTGTTAAATTTGTTAAGTTCTTTATATATTTTGGATACTGACTCTTTATCAGATATGTCATTTGCAAATATCTTCTTCCATATGGTAGGTTGCCTTTTAGTTTTGTTGGTTGTTTCCTTCGGTGTGCAGAAGCTTTTTATCTTGATAAAGTCCCGTTAGTTCGTTTTTTTAAACACACATTTTAAAGACAAAGTTAAATACATAAAGGTTCATAATTTTTTTTCCCCCACAGGAGAATCTTACACGGACTTTTTCATTGACCTACTTTTTAAGGGATGTGGAAGAGTGGAAACTGGAAGTTGTTGATTCTGCCTTGTGGATGAAATACTGAAAATGTAAGTGATGAGACAATGCTGTGAAATTCATTTTAATTAAAATAGAAGCAGAAGATCATAAAGTATGGGGCATGAGAATTATAACCAATTAGTTTAGCCTTGGATTCTAAAATCTAGTATGTGTTAATAAATATAATGAATAGGTGATGTGCCACAAATTATCAGCAGGCTTATAGGATTCTGAACTCTTCAATGTTATAGTAAAAATATTATTACTCTGGGTCCAAAGTGAGGGTCTTCTGCCATTGACTTACTAAATGTAGTCCCTGGCATTAATTTTTCCTCCAGGTAATAATCTTGTTCTTAGATGGTTATTTCTATATTTTATAAGAAATGTGGCCAGTAGAACTTTGATCTTGGTATATTTTTGTGGTGTAACATTTGTTTAAGAAGACAGAATAACTAGCTTACTTGGTATTAAAATTTTTAAATTTAACTACTATACTTTGATAGCAATTTTGGTAGGGGCAGACAAGAAGAATACATTGAATGAGAGTATTGGCTTCATGAAGAGAAGGATCTTTGCATCTTTTATTTAATGATGTATCTCAGTTACTCAGGATAGTGTGAATGAGTCATGGATAATTGTTATTGTTTTTATCAGAAACCTGGATGGCATTTTTTATCTTGGGTTCACAGGTGAGGATTCTAATCATAATAGCAATGATTCAGTATATAGAGTTATAGAATTTCAAAGCTACATAGGTTGTGATGAAAAAAGATCATGTATTGAAATATTTTATTTTGTGTTAACGGAAAATAAAGCCAAGAATAGTTAGTAACGTGGTACTGATAACTAGTTAGTGACAGAACTAGTACCAAACTCAAGACTACTAACTCCCCATTCATTACCTGTCCTTCATGTTGTGTTATTCTTTTTCTTTGTTTCCTCAGAACATAGAATTTAATCACAGATTCTGACTTTATTTACTTGTTTGGAAAGACAATCCACGTATTTTGCAGTTCACTCTTATAGCATATCACTTAATGACTTTTAGTATATTTGAAATTCTGGGCAACTGTCTTTACTATTAAATTCTATAACATTTTAATCATTCCAAAATAAAATCCCACATCCATTAGCAATTGTTTTCCATTCCCCACAACTGCCAACCACTGACTACCTTTATTTACTTTCTGTCTCTGTGTATTTTCCTATTCTGAGCATTTCTTACAAGTGGAATCATAAAATGTGTGGCATTTTAGGTCTGACTCCTATCATTTTATCATGTTTTCAAGGTTCATCCATATTGTAGCATGTATCAGCACTTCATTTCTTTTCAGGTCTGGATACTGTTCTAGTGTATAGCTATACCGCATTTTGTTTATCTGTTCATTAACTGATGGGCATCTGGTTGTTTCTACTTTTTGACTATTATGAATAATGTTGCTATGAATATTTATGTACAAGTTTTTGTGTGGTCATATGCTTTTGATTCTTTTTGATATATACATATAGGGCTAGAATTTCTCTCTGTCTCTCTGTCTCTCTCTCTTTAAAAGAGAGAGAGAAAGCACACACAAGTGGGGGAGAGGGAGGGACAGAGAGAGAGAGAGAGAGAGAGAGAGAGAGAGAGAGAGATTCTCAAGCAGGCTCCATGTTCAGTGCAGAGCCCAACACAGGGCTCAATCCCATGGCCAAAATCAAGAGTCAGATGCACAAATGACTGAACCACCCAGGCGCTCCTAGGACTAGAATTTCTGGTCATGTGGTAACTCAATGTTTAGCCTTTTGAGGAATTGCTAGGCTGTTTTCCAAAGTGGCTTTACCAGGACACCTGGTACCTACTGGCTCAGAAGGTTATCTGACTCTTGGTTTTGGCTCAGGTCATGATATCACAGTTTGGGGGTTGAGCCCCACTTAGGGCTCCACGCTCACAGTATGGAGCTTGCTTAGGATTCTCCCTTTCCCCCTCTCTCTGTCTCTCCTCCACTCTCTCTCTCAAAATAAATAAATAAACTTTAAAAAAAACCAAAATGGCTATACAATTTTATACTCCCACTAGCAATATATTAAGGTTCCAATTTCTCCACATTCTTGCTGCATTTTTCCCATTCTTTTTCACTTTTTTTTTTTTTGCCTGTTTTGTTTTTCACTTTCTGTTCGCTTCAACTGTTTATCAATACCTTGCCAGCTGTGATATTAAAATATTGTCACTAATTGTTTTTGACAGACATGGCCAGGACAAAGGCTGTTTTCATTGGGTGAGCTTTAAGTTAAAAAAATGAAGA
The DNA here is from genome assembly GCF_003009895.1 of Hyaena hyaena. Classification (NCBI taxonomy): domain Eukaryota; kingdom Metazoa; phylum Chordata; class Mammalia; order Carnivora; family Hyaenidae; genus Hyaena; species Hyaena hyaena. The sequence goes on from NW_024082427.1 coordinate 85,016, forward strand.
CATACTTTGTGAATAGAGTTCTCAGGAACTACCAGACAAGTCAAATAATTACAGTTTTTTGAGATGAGGCTTTGAAAGAGCTCCAGGCCCATTCTCATTCTTCCTGTGGATGCTAGGCTGCTGGTTTACACTGTAATTGTGGGCTGTTGGTGTTTGTGACTATCAGAGAACTAGGGAGAGGGTAACAAGTTGAAATGTCACAAAACTCACTGTTCTTACTAGAAATCAGCAGTTTTCTTGAATAAAGGCTTTCCATGTTATTACAAGGCTTTAGTAATTCCCATAGTTCATAGAAGTTAGTTTTGACAATTTTATTTTTTCTGGATTTAAAAAAGTTTTTTTTTTTAATGCAGAAGTGTCCCTTTAACAAATTTAAGCAGGAAACAAAGTACTGTACATTTTGTGAACATACTTGACCAAATAATCATGTAATTTTCATCCTAAGGAAACTTTTATTAAGATAGATAACACAGTTGAGTGAATACATTTTTATAATACAGCATGGTAGTAGCTATGATAAAGGCATTTACAGAGGTACTAGTTGAATATAGAATAGGGACAGTTAAATGATGTAAGACTGGTGATAGAAGTATAATTAAAATAAAGAGTTCAGGTAAGAGATGACTTTGGCATTTTTTTTTTTTTTTTTTTTTGCTAGTGCTTTAGCTGCTTTTTATAAGAGAGCAGATTTTTAGAGGTCCTTACTCCACCAATCTCGTTGACATCATCCCCAAACTTGCCCTCTAATATCTAAGAAATTAAGTCCTGCATGTAGAAAGATAGAGAAAAGAAAAAAACAGGGAGAAGGCAAAGGGTTTATCTGGGAAATCTGAAAGAAGAAAAATGTGTGCATAAGTTGTTTATGGAGGAGACTGAGTACACACTCTTTTATGGATGTATGCCTGAAGGAATGCTAAAAAATACAAATGGTGTATTTTATGAATCTTTAGCAGATTCATACTTGCAGTGCAAATCTTCCTTTAACAGCATGCGTCGAGTGTGTAAAAAGTAAAGGAAGTCAAGCCTTTTCTTTCTTTTCCAGTTTTGTTTTTAAGGAAGAACAAACAATCCAAATATAAATATTGACCAAGTATAAGCTATGCTTTATATATTCAAATCTAAGCAAATGAAACAAATTGAATTCAGTGCTGTGGCTTCAGGACAATATCTTAGGGGAGGAAAATACCTTAAAAGGCTGGGCTTTGCCAGAATTCATAATTTCCACCTTTTTTCTATATTTGGACTAAGAAGGTCTAGGTCTCCAAATGGTGTCAATTTCCAACTTAAATTACATCTTAGAGCTCAGCTTACCACCACTTTAGAAAGTGATCTACTAAACTAATTCCTACTGGGTTTTTAATTACTGATAATTATCGGATGCAAAACCATTAAATGCATAACCCTTATGTCAGTATACCCTTCTGTGAATCATTCAGGAAATTAATTTCAAGGAATATTGCCTTTGATGACATATCTACCCTCTCCCCACCTGTCCTCCTGGGACTATTTGAAATATGTGACAAGCACTGTTGATACTTGTTAGCATTTTTATCACAAGGTTATCAGAAGAAAACAATTAACAGGACGTAGAACAGTGAAGGTAGCAGAGCTAATAGAAAGAGATGATTTTGAATTCACATAATTCAGATCTAACACTCCACAGCTCTACAGCTTTTAGGAAATATCCTAACTTCTCTGAAACTATTTCCTTGCCTTTGAATTGGAAATAACACTTAGTTCATATGATTCTAGGGGAAAACTAAATGGTGTATCTTGTACAAAGTGCTAAAGAAAGAGCAATTGTTATGGGAGTAGTGGTGGCGAATATGGTCATAATCAAGGTCATTGTTGCATTCAGGGCCCCAAGAAGGCTGTGATTCTGCACAGGTCCAAGGGCATTAGAATGTCTATCACCTCCTTTGCCAAGTTAAGGATCCCATCTTCAGGATCTTCTGTTACTGAGGGCTCAGTTGTATGGATGTGTGCTTGCCCATGCCGTGTTCTCTAGCAGTCACTGAAAATGCAAGAGAGGGAAACTTCCATTCTTTCAGGAGTCTTCAGTTAATCTAGCAAGTCTGGAACATTTTCAGTTGAGTTCTTGGAATACTGAGTCACAGTAAATCCACCATCATTACTCACCTGAGTCCCAATTAACAAGCAGATGAAAGAGGCCACACACACACACACACACACACACTTTTTTCCCCTCTCTGTGCAAGCTACTCTCTTGATGTATTATGCTAAGAGAAGAAGCTGACCTGAAAGAATTAGTTCTAATTCTCTACAGTGTTTCTCTGCCCGCAATGCCATTAGCATGGTAGTTATGAGATCACACTATGTCCTCACAGCGACAGGTTGCTACAATTTAAGCAAGTTATGATTAGAATTCTGTAATAAAAAGGTATTTACATTTTGCTAAATAAATTCTACTGATATAAATCATTTTATAAAGATTTTCTTCTTCCATGAGGACACTTCATACTCATAATTACCTTTGGTTAGGGAGATTTTCCCCATGTTCTTCTTTCATGCATGTGATATTTGGTTTTGTTTTTTTTGTTTTTGTTTTTGTTTTTCTTGGCTGGAGAAGGGTTGAGTTTTCAGGAGTTGAGGTCTGAACCAAAGGTATGAGGGTGGAGATGTAGAGGAAGGTATGGTTTGAAGAGATAATTATTAGTAGAAAGTAGGACAAAAACCTAACGGTGTTAAGAGTGGCATGAGAGACAGGGCAGATTTTAAGTGAGATGCTCAGTTGGCTGGATTGGGATACTGGGTGAATCCCTCTATATGCAAGATCGATACCAACTAAAGAGAAGTAGGTATAGAAATATTGAAGAGCGTATATTTTGGACACGCCTCTGAAATAGGTAGAACATCTCATTAGGTACTTAGAGATCTACTGTCCTGAGATATAAATGTGTTGGGGCATCAGTGTAAATGAGGTATTTGAAGCCAAGAGAGTGGATAAGATATTAAGGAGACTTTGCATGAGAAGTGGACTTCAGATAGAACCTGGAGAAACATTAACATTGAAGGAGATGCCAGAATAAGAGGACAAGCATGAAAGATAAAGAAGAGCAGATGCAGAGGTAGCAAGATAATTAAGAGGGAGTCATGCCACAAAAGCCAAGAAGGAAGAAAGTTTCAGGAGAGAGAGGTTAATAGTGACCATTGCTATAGCTTCTGAACTGGTCTCTCTGCCTCTAGTCCCTTCCCCCATGCTCCCTAACCTCATTCTGCTCTTCTAATTCTCTTTCCTGGTACACAAATCTTTTCACTTTCTTAGACTTGTAGTTAACAATGTTTATAGCATTCAGACTTTCATATATGTAAGAGTTACCTAAGCTTAAATCATCACGTAAGCCTAACTGGCTTATTGAAAAGCCAGTCCTGGGCCTCATACCCAGAGATAGTAATTAGCATGTTTGGATCTGAGAATGTTTTCTTAAAAAGGCCCCCAGATGCAAGGTTCAGTTGCAAATGGCCTATTGACAGTTTATGAAACAGTGGCCTACAGGATGAAGTTCAAGTTCTTTAGTAAAAGATCCATGGCCTTTTGCCTCTAGTTTCATTCAGCCTCCATTTCCCTCCTGGCCACTCCCTTCCACCTTCCACCAGCCCACCTCCATTGTAGACTCTCTTTTCTAGACTTTCCAGAATCACATGGATGGGTTGGAGTTGGTGGAGAGAAAAGTCCTTTCTGGAAAAGGGACCAGCTTATGCAAAGGGACCAAGGTGAGGCAACGTAGGATGTAAGAAAATAGAGACCAGTACAGTTTGAATATCTGTAGCATGCATACAGTAACAGGTCTGGAAAGACAAAATGGGATCAGACTGTGGGAAGCACCAAGTATCAGACTGAGGTCTTTGTAATTGTTTACAGTAAATTGGGACGGATGCTTGGCTCTTTCACACTATGTTTTGTTTGTTTTTCATTTTTTATCCTGAATGTATCAGTACCTTCTTATTATTGAATCTGTCTTTACTGTTGATCTTTTTCTAAGTCTGGACTTCATGAAGAAGATTCTAAAAATGAAGACTTGAGCTTTAAGGAAGAAGATTTTAAATTTCTGGAATGACTAGAGAATCTTGAATTATCCAGATTTAAATTTAACCACAGTCATGAGGCAATTAATCAACTTTAAGTTTTCCTAAGCCTGGTTAAGAGGCAGGTAAGCCAGTGTGACTATGCTGTTAACCTTTGTGAAAGAAAAAAAAAAAAAGCAAGACATAGCTCAAGTGGCAGGAGTTCTGACTCTTCACTATAAAACTAAACACCGTGTATTTTTTTCCTCCCAGGGAAGATTTCAGCCTAGCTGGGTCCAAGAGAACATATGAGCACCTTATGCTGAACACACACTTAGAGAACTAGATGGGTTTTGCCATCTGCTAAGCCTCACATAGCCTCCAGTTTGAAGTTGCAGCGATGTCAGAAGCTGATTTAAGCAGCTTACATATGTTTCACTGCAGGAAAAACATTGGACGTTGGGGACTCTGAAAAACAATGCTAAGCATTTGGGGTCCATAAATGCTTTGTGTTTGTGACAAAATACGCCCAGTAGCCATAGGGCAACGCTATTCCCCCCTTAGATGTGAGTGTAGGTTTTTCTCCTTTGCTTGAGTAAAAGTTTGTTCACATTATCTTATGTATTTGCTGGAACCATGATCATCATTCATTGCAGTGGGTATGGTGATTTTAGTTAATCACAACTGTCTTTTGTTGCTTAAAGTTTGGCAGCAAATATTAGTACTATGGCCTGGTTTGGAAAATTATTCTATGGATTTTCCGTTATTGATAATGTTTTTAAAGAATCTAGATGCATAATAAATGAATAAATTTATGGTAACTGACTTTTAAAATTCTTTAAGGGTTCCACATGCACACTGGACATTGTGCAAATCATTCAACTTGTCTTCCAAGGTTCCATGGTGTGACTGTACTTACCTTTCTAGCATTATGTCTCCCTTTTTCTTACACTTTCCTGTCCAGTGAATCTGTACAACTGTAATTCTCCAAACACATTAGATTGTTTAAAATCTCTAACTGCATCTCTTAATGCATTTCTTTATTCTAGATTCCCTTTCCTTCCTTTTCTGCTTCTCCCCATCCTCTCTCCCTGTTGATAACTTACCTGTTAGTAAGGATCAGTCCCAGTTCTCTTTTTCCATGGAATCTTTTATAATAACCTGTTACAATATCTTTATAGTACTTAGCATGATTTGCCTTGCATCATAGTTATAAAAGAAATGCATTCAAGCTTTGCTTTTAATGGGTCATCCTTTTCTCTCTCTTACAGTAAGAGTCCATGTTCTCTTCATGTGCCTTTCAACCCTCCCTAATGTGAGCCTTGGGAAATTATGAAAATTTCTAAGGCATAAGTATCAGCAGTTGCAATAAGGGAGGATACTATTTTTTCCACTGTGTTTCAGCTTTTAAGAAATGAGATTTCCTATTTAAAGTTTGGAATTCCCTTAGCATAGTCGTAGATCTAGACAATTTTATACACAGGAAAACAACAAGCTAGTGCAGAGTACTGGCCAGACTTTTAGAGACACAAACTCTTCCAGGTTCCACTTAACCCTTCATAGTTTATGTTTTTGTCATGGTCCCTCTAGGCATACAGTTGTGATTCGCAGGCTTATACATTTCTCACATTCATTCTTTTTGTTCCTAGACACACTTTACTCCAAATTTCTCTGGATTTCTCTGCTGGTATCCTTTAATCATCTCATAAATGCTACCCCATGTTCCTGAAGGTATTTGTGTATTCCTCTTGTCCTCTGTGTGGGCATGGATCACTCCTATAATTCCTCAAAAGTACAAATAACATTAGATTGCAGTGTTTTGACAATGCTTTCCTGTAGTATGGAGTAGGAAACTTTAAAAACAGATGTCAGACACCATGATTCTTGGAGCCTGTTTTCTATGCCCCTTTTAAAAATCAGCATTTTGCCTTGTCCTGCCAACAGCTTATCCATCCTGCATTGGGGAACCTTCTTTCTGTGTTTTCTTCCTAAATCCCATTGCAAACAAAAGTAGCAAAAAACAAAAACAAAACCAAGAGTTGACAGAATAATCTCTGTAGAATTGTACACTTCTCCCAGTGAAGTTAGTTTTTACATTATGAAATGAAATGCGTTAACATTTCTTCCTCAAGTGAGAGATTGCCCAAGAACAATGGGTTAATACTTGTATTACTAATGAATAAAACTACATTTCGGTGGTAAACAAGGATCTAACAGGGCTCTCCAAGGTCAAATTTTAGCTTTTGCCTTTGAAATACAGCAGTTTCTTAGAATAAGTGGCATAAAGGTAGGTTTACCCCAATGGGTGGAAACTGAACATTTTGTCACTGGCATTGTTTAGAATTGCCAGTGCATGGTGATAGTAATAATAATAAAAAAAGCTGACTTTCTTTAAATTGATTTTATTACAGTTTTTAAATTCTCTACAGACAATGCACCCTCTTATTGCCTGCACAGGGAGAATAGTGGGGTAATGGGGGACAGGTGCTATTCCCCTTACCGTCCCCTCCCTGCCACTGCTCAGAATCTCCTCAAATAGCAACTCCCTTTTATTTAATAGCTTAAAGAACCAGGTTCCATCTACAGAAACACCAGATAAAGTGCTGGCAGCACTTTGGGGGTAAAAGAGAATGACTAAATATTTGCTTATATACGTTCCTGATTTCTAGGAACATACATTTTGTTCCTTCAAGACAAAAACTATTATTCTACTGAATTTTTTGTGCAGTATTCCATCTAGAAAGCATCTGGCCAAAATGAGGGCTCAAAGAGTGTTTGTGCTCCTGAATTGAGTTCATTATATGTCCTCTTTGTTTAAAATCCTTGCCTTGCCAAGAATCATGGAGTTTCATCTCAAATTTTCTTAGGCAGTCCCCTGCACGTCTATTGTACCTGTTTCTGTTAAAACAAAGTGTGAAGTAGATGGATTTGGAGTAGAGATTGTGAATCAGAACACTGGTTTGGGCTGCCTTTCTTGCCCAGGGCCAAGGAGGGCAAAGGTTTCACATCAAATATAAAAACAAAAAGAAAGTTTGGAAATAGACCACCTGGGTTTGACCCTGTCTCTACCACTGTCAGCTATGAAGTTGGACAGGTTATTTAGTTCTCCGTGTCCTAATTTTTTCATCCTCAAGTTAGAGAGAAGAACAGTATTTTTTAAATTGGAGTTGTCATGCAGATTAAATGAGGTAAGTCAAGTACAGCATTCTACAAGATGTGGGGACCAGGGAAGCTCATGCACTGTCTGTGGGTGTTTAGTCTGGTGAGGACCAGCACAGAGAGAAAACTGGCAACACTTAACCACATTGAGAATTAAAAGCACACATACAGAGTGCTCGATTTAGCAGAGTGCTCGATTTAGCAGAGTGCTCGATTTAGCAGCACATACACTAAAATTGGAACATACAGAGAATATGTGCATGACCCATGCACAAGGAGGACATGAACACACATGCACACACACACTCACTCACACACACACACACACACACACACTTAGTGATTCCACTCCTAGGAATACGGCCCAGAGAGATGTTTACCCAGCATCATAGGACAAGTATCTTCAATTAATTAGGGGTAGAAACTAACATTAATGGAATTTCTACCATGTGCCAGACACTCTACATAGGTTGTTTCATTCAGTCCTCAAGGCACCCTTACTACAAAATTATTTTATATGTTTAACAATTGGGAGAAATGATTCTCATCGAGGTTCCATAACCTGGCAAGGGCAGTGTGCTAATAACAGGCAAAGTTGGGGTTCAAACTCAGGTTTAAAGTTTCACTCCATTCCAGTATCTCATGCAGAGTCTGAAAAGGTTAATTATCTCTCTTGTTTCCCCCCATAGATTGTTGTGCAGATGAGTTCATATATTCATCACATGATTTTCCAACTTTGTCTCCCTGTCGTCTTTTCTTCTATTTTTACATATTATCTCTCTTTCATCCCATCATCCGCCCCCATTTTTTATAATCTATGCTTTTCTTTTTCTCATTTCACTGAAGATCTTCAACATTACTATATATATCACCCTCTCAGATTAAAGGATAAGAAAAATTCAGTTATACCAAATAATAGTTACAAATTAAAGAGATTGGAACATCAGCTACTATTTAAAACAGAACAGATCAACTGCCTTTTCAGATGTCAGCCAGGTCAGACGATTCATTTCCTTCTTTTTTAAAGTGGACTCAGCTGAATAAAGTGTTTTGGTTTTTAATGAGAGGGCTTTAGGACAAGGTCCAGGTTCACTGATTCCTATTCTATCCATACATTTTCTCACTTTCTTAAAGAATAAACTGTGTCTCTTTAACTTTCAAAATTGAATTTAAATTGTTGCTGGTTAAATAATGCCCACTCTTAGGTAAAGGACATCTGTCATTTAGCCACATGTTTTACTAATGGATTGGTCAGCCTATATTGAGTTCCTAGGTGACATTAACTTTCCAAACATTAATTTATCATATATGATCTGATGATGATTTAGTGTTGCAAGGGTACTGTGCCTGCGTACACACACACACACACACACACACACACACAAGCACCACCCCATCCTTGGGCATAGCCAGCTGCATAAAGATGAATTTGACATTTCATAACTTGCAGGTTATGGTACAAGGGAGCACAGAAATTGGTTCACAATGAGTTTCATTATGAAAGAATAATGCTCTAGCCAAAATAAAAGAGGGATGGATTAATAACAAATGTTCTTCATCTGTATTTGGTGCTGGGCTCTGTGAATTATTTATGTTTCTGGGCAAGGCCTGGAAAGTATTTCAATGAGGCCTAATTTGTCAAGGTTACTTCTACTTTACCATATTTTTCCTAACTATATCTTTCTGGATAGTACCACACATAAATATTTTCATTGTGTTGTGCATTTATTTGCAATATTGATGGCACTGTAAAATGTGGGGTATTAGCACCTCTTTAACCAATGTCAGGCAAGAATTAAGATCGGAAACACCAGTGTCTTCCTTTTAGAAATATGGAGGTTAACTTTGATTATTATTCAGCTTTTGTGGCTGATGAGCCAGCTATAAGTCATACTGTGGAAAATTTATTGTTTAGAAATCATGCTACTGAATATTTTATCTTACTGGAAATGTGCTATAAAGGGGCTGCATCTTTAATCAAGTACACGGTGATGTTGCAATCTCTTAGTTGCACTGTCACATTAAAAAGTCGAGGTTAAGCAAAACTAAAAGCCTGGCTTCTGGGGCGAGCAGTGGTTGTGGATGGGTAGGTAGACACTATTCCTCTAGGAAGTTGTTTTATTTTGCCTTTTATTTCAAATCTCTAAATACGTTGGAAAGGAAGACTTTGGCTCATTGTAATGCTTGGGTCCCAGTTACACCAGGTCAAGAAGCATGAGCTGTACAATAGTTGGGAAGGAAATAAAGAGAGAAATCAAATGTTGTCTGCTCAAGGGTTTTCAGTTTCTGTCCCTGATATACGTTCAAAGTCTCCCAGAAAATCTGAGGAAGTTTCCTGTTCGTGGGTGAATGACTACTTTAATGGCAGAGATGAAGCACACAATTTGTATGTGGAGGTGCCTGGGTGTGCACTTGTTCTAAATGTCTGCTTGCGAGGGACCCCTCAACCCCTCTTCTCCGCCACCCCACACATGGATGCTTGTGGGCTTTTGTTGTCATTGTGTTGGGTTTTGTTTTGTTTAGATATTGAAAAGAGGAAATGATTGTTGGCTCTGACTTTCAGTTCAAATCTTGTGATTATTGGACATACTCTCCTGATACTTTTATTCCTTTACAGTGACTAGAAAACATAAGAGAAGGATTCTGAAGGAGGTTTCAGAATAATAGCTGGATCTGAAAAGAGTCTAGCTGGGAAAAGACCCATAAGGAGGTGAAAAATACCCCTGAAATATTATCAAACCAGCATCAAGCTTGTCTTGACCTTGTTTAGTTACTTTTAGTGTCAATCTTATTGTTCTTTCATAATTTTTCCCCAAAGCCTAATTCCCCTTTAGAAACCTTTATTTCCTCTGCCCCTCGTAAACTGGGGGAACCTAACTGCTTGCTGCACAAGATTTAAAGCCGCTTTACTGAGCCTTACAGTTAGATCCTTTCAAATAATTAATATGTAAACCAGTGCTTTTCAATAGAACATTTTTGGTGATGGAAAATTCTTTACTGTGCGTCTGATGCAGTATCCACTAACCATGTGTTGCAGTTCGGCACTTGAAATGTGGTCAGAGTGCCTGTGAGACTAACTTTTAATTTAAATTTAAATACTCATATGTGACTACTGGCTACCATGCTGAAACAGTGCAGCTCTGTACATACATGCAGTAGTTGACACTCGTTTGTTGAGCAAGTTCAGTGATGTTCATTTAAAACTGTTTTTCTAAGTAAGATGCTATGTCTTATTGAATAATCTCAACACAGTCATTTTTATATATTTGTGTTGGTGTTGGGAGAAGCGGAGATAGAGACAGTTATATTTTTATGTTTATTTATATTATAATTAGGAAAAATTCAGGCTCTTTTGTAGGAAATGTTTTACCATTAAGAATTTAAAGGAAGCCAGGTGCTGTACTACTTTAGAACTAAGAGGACTTATAGCAACACTGTCTACTTACCCAGCAGACAGTGTTCCATTAACTCTGCTTATAAGAAGGGAAGCTCAGAAGCCAGAAATAATGAAATAGGCTTTCGAGTGGCCTCTGGAAAGTACTGTATGGCCCCAGATGTTGCTGGCAGCTTTAATTTTCTATGTTCTTCTACACATGTGCACTTTGCTCAGTCTCACTAGACTACACCCCTTCCTCTCACAAAGAGTGGAGTTTTCCATCCTGCTCTTTGACTTGATTGTCTTTTTCTTTGCTCCTTTTCTCTGTCTGCTGAAATCTCATCTACCTTTGAAAGTGAAGCCCGTGCTCTTTGTATTTGGGCCCTTGGGCTTCGGCTTCTTAAACAGTATGCCTGGGAGTTCTTTCTCTGCAGCTAACAACCTAATAAAACATGAATGGACCCAAAAGGGAGGAGGCTGCCCAGGTTTAAAGTGCACTAGAAAGTTTACTGCTGCTTGAAAACTGCTTTCCAATTAGAAGCATCATTTTCTTTGACAGACAGAAGGCAGAAAGTATAATGTACATGGAGACAGTAGGAAGATCAGGCTTCACAGAGTCTCTGGTTCTTCTCATCTCTTTCCACTCCCATTTCTAGTATTTACAGTTTCCTAATTGACCTCCACCTTTGGAGTATGATAATATGTTTTCTTCTCTGATTCACAAAAAATAATTTGATTATCTGATCTTCATTGGTCTCAAATATCTAGATAGAAAGCATTTTCCATAACAGATTTATATTCCTTAATTTGTTCTCTACTCTTTCCAAGGGGACTATCTTTCAGCATTTTTCCCCCTTAATACCATACTTAAATTATAAGAGTTAGCCAGCGTTCTCTAGTTTCCTTAAATTTTGATCTTTTGTTCTCAGTTGCTCTAAATTTGGGATCATGTAAGCTGTACTCAAAAGACAAGCAGTGATAGTTTAACCAACTGCTTTGCTGTTATGGAGCAAGTACTGCTATCTGCTCTGCTAAGGATCTTAGAATTCTCACTCTTCTCCCACTTGACCAGACTCCGTTAGGTCTGTCACTTGCAACAACTCATCCCTGAAAGTGTATGTACCAATTAGGATTATTTGAGTTTCAAGTGGCAACGTCTCAAATGGATTCAGCTTAAGGAAAAGATGAGATTTATTCAAACTCTACTAGACTATAGAACTATAATGTTACGGGAGGAAGGATTGCAAAAACAGTTAGGCAACATTAACAAATGAAGCCCTCGACTTAACTACCATTAAAAATCTCTCTGCCATTCTGATGTCTTTCTTAATTACTGCCTAGATGTATTCTCCACTGTAGGAAATATGGCCAACAACCATCCAACTTGGAAGGGCTCTGCTTTGTCCAACATGGGTCTGTCTATCTCTAGATCATTTAGCTATAGCCGAGCAGGCAGAGTCATGTCTGATAATATGCTATCTTCACAGCAACTGTAGGCCTGTTGGAGATGGGGCAGGGACACATTATCCAGAATACCAAGGTTACTAGGTGGTAAATGCCCCCCACCCCTTTTAATTAAATGCTTTTTGATTTATTTTGAGAGAGACAGAGGGAGAGAGAGAATCCCAAGAAGGCTCTGTGGTGTCAGTGCAGAGCCTGATATGTACCTCTATCCCATGAACCATGAGATCATGACCTGAGCTGAAATCAAGATTCAGACACTTAACTGAGCCACTCAGGTACCCCCAGCATGCCCTTTGTAGCTCACTTTTTCGTCTCTTCTTCCCACCCTACTGACTTCCAAGTCCAGCTCAAATACCACTATAACCACAATATTAACCCTTTAATGATGCTCTCTAGATGTATGAGAGGGATGTAATTTAAACTGAATAAGTTAAAATCCCAGACAGAGCATTTACTTACTGCTACTTACCACTCTGTGACCTTGGCCTCATTTTCCTCACCAGTGAAAATGAGGAGATAGAAAGTAAATTGGGACTAGACTGTAGAACTTTAAAACTCATCTAGCTAAAGAAGGTTTGTATAATTTTTTAAATAAGAAATACCAATTAGTATATTAGGAATTATAATTTGGCAGCTGGAGTAGATCAGGAAATTTATAGCCGTATTCAGTGGTTGTGAAGGTGATCATGACACTGTTCAACACAGGAAGATCTAATCAGATAAGAGTGAAGACCCAGGGAATATAGGAAGTCATTCAGTCTTGACAATATGCTGATGGTTAGCTGCTTGCCTTTTGGCCTCATTTCTTAGCATTCACATACTCTTTCTCCCTTCATGTACTGTACCCAAGTTCTGCCTTTTGTTCACCAAACCGGTCAGTTTTTACCTTAACTTCAGAGATTTTGCATGCTTTTCTTTTAATCTAGTGATTTAGGCTTATTTTTTTAATCTTAAACTAGAATCTTTAGCGAGTGAGACAAAGCTGAAAACATTGTGAATAGATAAAAGGAAATATCTTTTTTCAGATTCTTTTTTAGGAAAGAAGGAAATGTCTTAAATAACAGATAATTAGAAAACTAGAAGAGAAAAATAAATTCAATCCAGTGAATATTTCTTTTATGGTCTACTGTTTTCAAGATTGTTTCAGCCAAAACAACTGTAAAATTTCTGCATTTGGAAACTGAAATCAAGTGGGATACAGATTAAGGGATTAGGGTAGTTCTCACTTTGTTTAGATGGCAGTACATCTAATATTCAGGATGCTTACTGGGAAATAGGCAAAATAATAAAATATTGCTATCCTAAATTTAAAGGAAATAAATCAAATGCCGTCTTGTGCTAGATTTTAACATAGAAAATCTCTAACATCTGCCAAAGATTTAGAAATAATTATAGGGGAAAGTCTTTACACCGGGAACATGCTATTTCATTAGCTTAATATTGTTCTCTGAATTAAGAAAAGAAATTGAGTATTTGATTTTAGTGACTGCACACTTTAAAAATTTTTTAATTCCAGTATAATTAACATACAATGTTCTATCAGTTTCAGGACTGCACATTTTGAGGAAGTTCATTGAGAGCATGATCTAAGAACTAGTGAATTAGGGATCAGACTTTGAGGATGGTGGTCTCCAGGGGACAGTGGTGTAAACTTCATCATGATGTGTATTCCTTGCACCCTGCCTCCTGCCTTCCGGTTATGTGGAGTTAAGGATAATGGCTCAGCATTACACACAAAAAGAGACAATGGGTTCTCAACTCTGGCTGAATCACTTGAGGGGTTTTAAAACCAATGTAGATGACAGATCCCACCCTAAACCAATTCAATTAGAATCTCTAGGGTGACGCATGAGCATGGCTGTTTTTAAAATGCTCCCTGGTTGATCCTAATGTGTAGCTAGTGTTGAGAATCACTAATGGACGAGATGAAAAAAGATCATGAATCTTCTAGTCTAGCAATCAAGAGTCTTGAATTATTATTCAGACTCTGGGCAGTACAGTGAAACTATTTTATATAGCTATCCTTAGCTGTAAATGAAGGACTGAGACTAGAAGACCTTGTGGATTTTTCTAGCTCTATGAGTCTTTAGATGTACTCCTGAAAATTTGTATATTAGTAAGATGCTATGTAAATAGACTCAGTATGGTTAAACAAACTCTACAATGAGTCCTTCACTAATGTAAATCTATACAGTGCATAAAATAATGTAATATAATTTATATATAATTCATCAGAGATCCCATTCAGAAATCAAACCATTCCATGTTTCCCTCCTAGAGATACTTCAACAAATGAAAAAGAAAGATTTCACCCAGCAGACTAGGCTCTCCCTGGATGTCATCATTATCTAGAGAAGATTTTTGTCAGTTCTTACAACTTTTCCTTCAGTCAGTGTTTCTCAATGACTATTAATTCCTTACATTTTTTTTCCTTGGAATTTTAAGATGTCCTTGCATGAGCTTGCTGGCTAACAATGTTGCACTTGTCAAAGGCCAGGAGACCTTTAAAATAATTGACCCATTCTTTTCTTAAGTTTAACCAACAGGCATCAGTGGGTTTAGCATAGGTTTCTTACCATTGCTTGTGGGCATAACTTCAAAGAGTGAAGTAGTGGATAGAATTACTGCTTTATGTGAAATGTTATTTGTCTCTCATACTCTAACTTTCTCATAACTGATTTCTGATTTAATGCAACCACATTGAATTGTTCACATTTTCTAGAAGAAGAAAGTAAGAGTCTGAGAGCTTTATTACTTTCATAGGTTTCACAGCAAATGTAATAGGAGATTGATATCAGGAATCTTCCACTCTAACCTCATTAGTTTTGTGTGAACCCCCTAAGTATTAAAGGAAGTATGTGTTTATACACATTAAAAAAAAAAATCTGTGTGCATGGAGTCATGGGTGATAGAAAGGTAATGAGATTAACATTAATCAGGATTTCTTTTAATAGGGGAGAACATAAAGGTTTTTGGTAACATGATTTGATTATTGCTCAGAATAGAAGCTGAGACCTGAGAAGGAGGGTGCTGAGATCTGGGTGGAGCTACACTGCTGGGTAAGAGGGAGCTTTTGCTTGTTATTCCTGAGGGGAAGGGGGAGATTAGAGATGATGAGAGAGACTGGGTACAGCCTGCAGATAGCAGACCATGACCTCCCTCAACCCTAGTCAAGCTAGAGAGTCCTGAATATGTAAGGAAAGTGAATTTCATGTGGAAACTGGGAAAGAATCTTGTTTCTTTATCTAGAGAGTCCCAGCACAACTGGAGATACGTGAGGGAGACTATATGGTGTAGAGACACATAAGGAAGAAAGCAGCCAACTTCCCATGGAATTGGGTTCAGGATAAATTTAAAGAGATGTCTGCAGAGCAACAAGTGAGAGTGTGGGAAGGAACGGTCCGTAGCTGACATGTGTTATTACAAAATGAATAGGATATGCCTCACTATCCTCAGTGAAAAATATGAGACTGGATAATTTTAAAGACAACAGCATCATGTAAGTCATTTATTTATACTTTATTAAAAAAGTAATTGCCAATGGCAGAATAGCTCAGAATATTTCAAGATATATAAATGATTATTAAAATAGAAAAGTTTAGAAATATAGTTTAGTACTGGTGACATCCTATATTATTTCCTTACACAGATGTGCTAAGGTAAGAATGATAGAGAAGGTCAACATTTCTATGATTATAAAAGATTTAAAGTTCAAGGATTTAATTAGATCACTTCTTTTTCCTTTTAGACATAGTATTTTACCATGGTAGCCTTATGAGATTGTGTGTGTGTATGTGTGTGTGTGTGTGTGTGTGTGTGTGTTTTCAATTGAATTCACCTAATTTTCTAACTTCAAATTAATTGTTCTCTGTGTAAAATTGATGAAATGACCTTTATTACATTCATTGTATTTGAAATAACTACTGTGGCCTGCTTTATTATTTTTGGTGATGAAATATTGCTAAATTTCTCATAACGCACTGAAGACAATGTTTTGGACAAGTGAATCCCATATTTACAAGATGTTGTTCTTTTGTTTTAATGTGAAAGGTAATCCTAAATTATTTTAACAGAGCATATACCTCTATAATAAGTCAGTCTCTAAAATTTAATTGTTTACAATGAATATGACAATTTCTTTAGAAGATACATTGTTCTACTGGTTAAAAATATTAAGCAATTCCCAAAGCACTTGAATTCAATTTGGTTTGACTAGTTCATTACAGTTTTTCATTTAAGCACAGACAAGAGTCTTCAGAATAATGATTCTAGCCCCCAAACTTTCTTTCTAAATTTAGGTCAGGTAATTAGTGTGTTTCCCATAAGAAATAGGTAATTACAATGGCAAATGCCCATTGGTTAATTCTACCTGGAAGAGGAGATGTCTTACTTGTGTGTTTAATGACATTAGAGTAACTCTTCAAACCAAGATTGACCTGAAACGTGTAATACTTTCAAGTCTGGCATTTACATACTTTACTACAGAAATGGCACTTGAGCTAAATGCTACTTGTGTTTACCTTGGAAGAAAATCAGATGGGTACGTAATCTGGCATGAAAGTGCGATACCATACTAAGTCACATTTTCTGACTAAGGAGGACCAGCAAAGGTATTTTAGGCATCAATGAGAACCCTGTTTGAGGAGCTTGTTGTGTTCTGTGTGTGCAGTTGAATAATCACTGGGGATCTGATTAGCTCCGTGCATGTCTTTTCTCATTTATCATCTAGCTTACATCCATATCCAAATGAGAGTTAATGGAGGCATGATGTGGAAATTGTCATATTTTGTCATATTTCCGTACCTCCCCTACACAGAAATGGAGTGATAGTTTTATTTTTGTTTTAGTTTAATGACAAGAGGAACATTTTTCCATAGGATTTTCTGGGCACATTAAAAAAACCCATATATTCTCTTCTTTTATGGGTGATTGAAAATTAATTGGTTCATTAAAGTAGTCAGTTTAAGCAAAATAAGCAAAAACTACTTGTCTTTTGGTAGGTCATATCTCAACTTTCTGGTACAGTAAGCATAAATGAGTATCAGAATACAGAGTACTGTGGGCCATAGGCTGGTATTTGGTAAATTCCCAGAGAAAATACTTCCCAAGACTTAATTTTGGCCCAGCCTGGTGACCTCTCTGCTTCATCACACTGCATTGCACCTTTTTCTGTTAGAAATCTCTACATCATTTATTCCAGCCTACCTTTGTCAAAGTTATCTACATATAAATTATAGCCATTTATGGTCATTCATACTCAACATCATTACCCTCTTGCGTAGAGTAACTATATTACATTTTTATATTTAGCTAATTTGTGTTGGTTAGGTGATTTGCACTGTATCTATTACTGTAAGAATGTTTTATATTGATTACTACCTAGATCCAAAGTAGAAAGCAGATATACCTTAAGGTGTGAATTAATTTAATGTTTGAAATGTTTCTATCCTTTTTTTTTTTTTTTAATCCTGAAATATAGTCTGCAAGTGAATTTCCGCTGCCAAATCCAGTGGTAGGAAGTTCTCAAAAAAATGGATAAAATAGGATGGAGTTTGTTTAAGAGGAGGGCTATAAAATCCAAGTTATTGATTTAGTTAGGGATTTCCTCCAAAGATCATGTACAAAATGACCCTTGTTTCTTTCCTTTACATCTAAACCATTTTCAGAAGATGTTTTTTCCAGGGTTCTACTCATGATAGATCTTTGATGAGGCACATAAAGAACTGATGTAGGTAGACTGATAAGACAGATGCCATCAATAAATGCCTTCACAAAAATACTAGCCTGTCACAAGTTAATTTGATGCAGTATTTTCTGTCAGGAGGGTGGATTAATTTTGTCCATTTTCTCCTCTTGTCGTAATTCTTGTCATGTGAATAAGAATGTATTATAAAGAAGAACATACTAGACATTATAATTCTGTGATAACTCATTTTTGTGACAAAGAATATAATGAGACCAGACAATAGTGCAAATTCATCATATTCTTACAGTGAACTTAATATTGACTTCCTGGCTTCTCTTCATGATTTTGAGGGCATGTCACTTATGGTTTTATACCAACCAAATGATTAAAGAAACCCCCATTGAAAGACTTGTACTGATTACTAAAAGGCTTTTCAATAGGGAAATAATAGAACTATTTCGATTTTCTTTCCTTTCCAGCTTAAACATATACTTAATATATATCTGTGATTTCATTTTGATGAGGACAGACTCATTGATTTGATAAAGTTACTCAGAAAGTGTTAGAAACTTGAAGATTGGGCTGCATTTATCATTGAGGAAAGAGTAAATTTTCTCAATAAATCAGTATTATAAGTCATAAGAGAAAAACAAAGTTTTATAATAAAGAACTTTTCTAAAATACTTCTCATATTTTGTCCCAGTTGCTAAAATGAAGCAGTCATTTTTAACATGGTTTGTTGCTATGGTCTGAAGCTCAGATTCAGGAAATCCCTCCCTAGTGAACAGACCGATTGTTTTTAATTGCCCTGCATTTCTGTCACCCCAATCCTAACTCTTTGGATTCTTCTTCTTCTTCTTCTTCTTCTTCTTCTTCTTCTTCTTCTTCTTCTTCTTCCTTCTTCCTTCTTCCTTCTTCCTTCTTCCTTCTTCCTTCTTCCTTCTTCCTTCTTCCTTCTTCCTTCTTCCTTCTTCCTTCTTCCTTCTTCCTTCCTTCCTTCCTTCCTTCTTCCTTCTTCCTTCCTTCTTCCTTCCTTCTTCCTTCCTTCTTCTTCCTTCCTTCTTCTTCTTCTTTCTGTCTTTTCATGGTAAAATAAGGAGAGAAGCAAATATCCACAAGCAACTATTCTTTTTATATAACTTCAGGCAAACATTTAAACAGAAACAGAGGAGATACACAATCTGTAGGGAATATTGGAGCTGAAAGAAGAGTTCTACAATAGGAGTATCATTTAAATAAAACACTTGCTACCATCCTTACGCTCATATGGTCAGTGAGAATTATACATAATCACTCTTTTCTCCAGAGTTCAGATAGCTCCTTAGAACCTGTCTTAACACAGCACTAGAAATGAGCTGCTGGTAATTGGTTTTATTTCAAGAATTGAAGCCTATTTATGATTCCTGTCATAAATTTCACTGTATCTATGCCTGGCACATGGAGTGTTAAATAAATGTTCATTGAATGGATGATTAAATGTTCCAAATTCCAAAAAAGAAATTCCAAATTTCCAAAAAAATTCTTCATTTACATAGTCGAGGTCTCATTTCTCCTACAACATAAAATAAGAATGATTCTGTTAGCAAAGTCTTTTGCTCTTGGACCCCCCTGAAATACAAAAGTTGAGGATCACACCTTCACCTTCAGATAAAAATGCACGTGAAGAAATATTTAGAGATCTGTGTTTATGCACATGAAATATATACATATTATGAGTATGTACATAAATATACATTCACTCAGAGTATAGTGTAGCAGAAAGACTCCTAGCCCTCCTAGTGTTTCCCCCCTTTATATGACCTTGGGTTTTCATTTCTTCGGTGGTAAGATTTAAGCTCTGGGTTTTTTTTTTTTTCTTTTAATTCTAGGCATCTATATTCCTACACACATGTGCAAAAATAAATGATAAAACAAGTGAGTAAATTTCACTTGACCTGATATCCTGGATTTATTTTTATTTAATGGAAAAAAAATAGATGTTTTACTTCAATTTTTTGCCAAGAGCTTTTGATGAAGTTGTCAAAATCCAATGTTTGCTTTTTCTTTTGCTAATTACAGTTACCTGTAGGAAAAATATGTGATAGTATTCTTTTCTTATTAGAACCTGGGGATTCTATTCTGGTGTTGAAACTGGAATATTTCCAGCCTCTTGTGAAGTGAAGTACAAAGAATACATTCTCTGGCTGAGGCAGAATTTATCCAGATAGAGACCCACTCTTGAGTCCCTAGGAAAATCTGCCTTCTGAGAACAAAAGGCCCAATCTGATGTGGATTCTTGCAAATGGTGTTCACACAGGAAGCCTGAGTCACCCAATGGGAAGCAGCTAATTGGCCAGACAGTCTTGGAATGAATTTAGCTGCTGGTTGGCAGGTGGGGTACATTGTAAAGCACCACATCCAGGCTACATAGTAATTTGTTTTTAATTACCGTGTTTGCTTGGGAAAGGCTGTAAGGTCTACTCATTGCTCATATTGGTATGCTAATTGACTGTTTGGAGATTTACAAACTGGGTTTTACACCGTGTCCTTTTCCATCACCTGTGGTGATCTGAATAGCATGTTATTCATTTAGTTCTTTAATATCTCAAGTAAAGATAAAAGAGCAAACCTAACTCTTATTAAATCTCTAAACTTCTGCTAGTAAAGGCTGTAAGAGTGTATTACTCTGTAAGCATGTCTTTGATTTCATTTTACTTCCTGGCTTAGAAAATGGAATATTTTTGTGTGAAATGTTCTTGGATGTCAACAAGTAAATACTGACTGATTTATGTACTTGCTCTTATAGCCCAGGGAGGTGGGAAAGGGAGGTGAGGTGGGTAAGAGGAGAGCAGCCAGGCTACAAGAGAAGCCAAGCAAATGGTGAGCCAGGTGCCTGCCCAGCAGGAAGCATGCCCGGGAGCAGAGCCTGGGAGCCCACGGTGGGTCAGATGGGGTTCACAGGAGTACAGGTGCTGGGCGAGTCCATGCCCACAACCTGGGAGCAGTCATGGATCAAGCTGGGCTGGATGAGAATAGGAACAGAGATGACCTACAAGGATTATGAAGGGTCAGTCAGAACTGGGTCAGTCAGAGAATGCATGTTGAAGGCAGTGAATAAGAAAACATACATACCCGTAGAAAGAGCCCTGTGAAATTCCTGCCAGGCGAGGAGATAATCCCCTCCAGATGTTGAACTTGATAGTAGAGATTGTGTTGCTTATAATTATGTCTCCATGGCCTCAAAGCTCTTTGGGGAGGAGGGGAGGAGGGACTAATACAAATTATCTGTGATCCAAGAAGGGGTCGTATTGTCATTGTTTGTTGCATGTGTATGAATATAAAATTTCTGATACAAATTTACAATATAAAAATATGTTAAGTATTTAGTTTGTACTTCCTGGGATAAGCAATACAGCTTTTGTTGTTTAAACCTAATATATTCTAGTTGAGACCTTCATGGTCTATAATAGTTTGTAACATACAATTAGTGCCTAGTGAGTTTCATCTAATACTTATTGGATAAAAGAAGGATTTTTTTTTTAAATTTTATAATGCTTTGGCCCCAGACCTTAGAGATATAAATTGTGCCTCTGTATCCACAAGAGCTCAATATAAGCAGAATGAAGTTTTTAGAACTTTTCTGTGGAACTTAGGTACCAATTCATTTTGACTTGATAATTTGAATGTTTCTGCTTTGCCCTTTCTGGGAGATATTTTCTATATAACTGCCTACATTTTCAAATTTATTTAGTCATTGTTAGTACTGTTAGAAGTCATTGTTGTATTGGATCCTATTAATATGATAGTATATGGTCAAGGACACAGGAATTCTGAGCTGGACCAAAAGTAACCACTTTGAATAGAAAGATGAGTGTTCAATCCATGTGCTTGATGGTATTTATCGTTTTCCAAAATGACACTCCCAGAAGCATAGCTAAATCACCCCTTCTCAAATGGGATCCAACCCTCTTCCTTGGCAGGGAGGGGATGGAGGGATGGTACTGATGTCACATAAGGGGCAGAGCAGCAAAGCAGATTTCTCTGTTTGCAGTTCAAAGCTCTACCAGTTATAAGTATTATGACACAGGTCAACTTATCTCACCTGTTAAATGGGAGTAATAACAGTATCTACTTCATAGTACTTACGTCTCTAGGGTAATTGTTATAAATTGTGATTCACATTTGAAAGGAGGAGGTGAATGGAAGATAGAGGAATTTGACCACTTCTAATGGTCAACAAATATGATGGTAGATAGGATGGAAATGGAAACATTCTTTAGAAAATTTGAGCAATTTTTTTGTACCTGAGCATTTAATA
Organism: Hyaena hyaena; assembly: GCF_003009895.1. Taxonomy (NCBI): domain Eukaryota; kingdom Metazoa; phylum Chordata; class Mammalia; order Carnivora; family Hyaenidae; genus Hyaena; species Hyaena hyaena. The sequence continues at coordinate 107,024 of NW_024082427.1, forward strand.
GAGATTTTAGTTTTTGTCCAGGTGTTTGACAACATGGTGGGTATAATCTATACATATTTATAAAGGAAGATGATGCAGTCATAGACCATATTAGAAAAGAATTACATACAGACTGATTAATTCTCTGTGCTTTGAAAATATTGTGAGGATAGTAATTGGTCTGTGCTTTCATTACAAGTGTAATTATGAAACAGTACTGACTGAGAATTCAAGACTTGTACAATTAACACAAAATGGTAATAACCAAGCCTATTGTAATCTATTGACAGTCATAAAACAAATTCATCCCACTAAAACAAGAAAAGAGTTCTGACATGAAACTATACATGAAGGAGCCTCAAAGGTGAAGCAGAATTTGAATAGCCAAGTGATCAAAGTTGATCATCCTAGAATAAACTTGATTCTAATAAAGCTGTTATCAGTAGATCTTTACTGAAGGATATTAACCCAAAGCCCACTTGTGACATCATAATCAACACATTCACCTGCATATTTTTTTTTCCTAGGATTGCCATCTATTGTTTGAAATCACATTTAATCCTTCCACAATAGGAGGCTGATAGACAATTGTGAATGCCTGAATCACACTGCTTTACTCCCTAATTTCATTTGAGAAAATCATTTTATAAACTAATATCCTGATTCCAAGCAGAAAAGAGATGGAATATACAATAAAGTGTTCACAGGGGGTTTCGGCATTTTATTTGGGGTGTCATATTGAACATTAAAATGCAGTGTAATAAAAAGATGTGTAGAAGAGATGAAATGATGGTGTCCTGCTGAATAACTTAAAGAAAAAAAAAACACTGCTTCAGCTTTGAGTGCTACATTTTATTTATAGCTTCAACTGATATATTGACTTCAATCACAGAACCTCTAGTTAGTTTGCAGAGATGGTTTTATAAGCCTCCTGGGTGAAGGGAAATAGTTCTCCCTGATCGGTCCACCAATAGGAGGCGAGCTCAAGGAAACAAAGAGAGAAGATGAAGAAAACTAGTCAGCAATGTGAAAGGTGGAACAGAAGTTTCCCGGGGGAAATGTATGTGAGTGGAAGATCAGTTTCAAAAACTAAGAACTTGGAGGACAATGGAAGGGCAAGATAATAAGCTGAGTCTATGGAAGAAAAGTAGAAAGGGAGGAAACTGCTATGCAGTGAGTAAACAGCTAGTTTAAGGGGGAAATTTCAAACTGGATATTACGATAAAATTCATAGATGTAAAAGGGAATGTGGCAATAACAACATAGCTATTGTTAATAGCTTACATTTTAGAGAACATGTGGAAGTTGTGTATTTTGTTGCATGTGTGGATAAATTATATTTCTTTTTTTGTATATATATATATATGGTTTTCTTATGTTGTTATGCTCTAATCGCCATTTTTCTTTAAGGTTAAGATTACTTCCTTGAAAAATACATCATTAAAAACTGTTTTATAGGGCAGAGCCATTTTCATATGGACAGAACGGAGTAAAATTGACTCTGAGGGTCAAATCTTGTCAGCTCTACCTTTCAAACATACCCAGAGGCTAATTGCTTCTCATCCTCTCCCTTGCTGCTACCCACTGTCTTTCACTAGATTGTGGCAATAGCCTTCTAACTGGTCTCCCTGTTTTTCCCTCAGCCCCAACATCACAGCCAGAGAGATGCCGTGAAAATGACGGCCATGTCATGCTACTCCTCTGCTCACTATTTAAGGGATCCTCAGCTCACTCCGTGCATGCTCAGCACTTGCAGGAAGACCACCCTGCAGAAAAACCCGAAGCTCTGCAGGGTCCAGTCTACGTAATACAATCTTTGTATCTGTATTGTATTCAAAGCAGTTCTTTTCACTGGGTAATTCACTTCGAAGATGCTGGAAGTCAAACCATTTTGCTTTCCAAGTTCCACAAAGCTCGACCTTATTTCTGGCACTGTGTTCACTGTAACCCAATTGTGTTAGAATATAGCCATTTGGCAGTATCATGAGGTTTGCCATAATTGGGTTTCACCTGTTAAACTTACTGTAGGTCACACTATGGTTTAATGATTTTTATCCAGGCCTACCACTGCCCAAGGGTTGAGAATTACAAACTGACCTTAAATAAAGATAAGATAAATATTAGAATTAATTATTAAGAGAGTGGAAAATTTGAGCTGGAGATATTTGGCTATCAGAATTTGAAGGCTGTTTTTTAAACTGTGCAGAGATGCCCTTCCAAGTTAGAGTGACCCAGTTGGTTTAAAATAGATTGAAGTATAAATATTTTGACTGAACTGATTCTTTTAAGATGCTTTCAAGTAATGGGGGTGGGGTCACATCTATAATTGATGACAATGCAGCATTGTATAAGTATTAAAAAATCTGGACCAGATATAGTGGCTCCCAAACTTTGTGTTCATTGTTAAATAAAAATTCAAGGGATTTTCTATAGATACTATGATTTACAGCTGGAGTGGGGTTCAAAAATATGTGTTTCTTTAAAAGTAGTCCCTGGAACTCTCTTTGAGAAACTCTAGTAGGCATTGGAAAACAAGAAGAAGGGCTCTGGTCTTGACAAGACACTAAATAGCTATGTGGCCTTGAACGTGTAATGTGCTCTTTTCAGTTTCTCTATCTATGGTATTAGCAATTCACATATACATATATATTTTCTAGAATATAAATATTGTTCCAATTATCTAATTTAATCGTCCTACAATTTTGTGAGGCAGTTTTTACCATCCCCATTTTATAGGGAAAAAAAAAAAATCCAAGGATCAGAAGTGTTTATTACAGATCAGTGACAGATGGCATACAGTGACAAAACCAAGATGGTAAACCATGCTACTTTTAAACCTGTACTATGCCTGCCACTGTACTTCAGATGCAAAAGAGAGAGATTCAGACCATATACATTTCCTTCTAGGTTAATTCCATGATTTAGACAGCCCGTTTAGATAGACACAGAGTTGGGGCGCCTGGGTGGCTTAGTCGGTTAAGCGGCCGACTTTCCGACTTTGCTTAGGTCATGATCTCGCGGTTTGTGGGTTCGAGCCCCGCGTCGGGCTCTGTGCTGACTGCCAGCTCGGAGCCTGGAGCCTGTTTCCGTCTGTGACTCCCTCTCTCTCTGACCCTCCCCTGCTCACGCTGTCTCTCTCTCCTAGAAATTAAAAAATAAATAAATAAATAAATAGATAGACACAGAGTTATTTCCAGCCCACATTTCCACTACAGCAGGGTTCAATTCCTAATAGTTAATATTCTAGTTAAACGGATGGCTGAAACACATTAAATATGAAGCTAATCTTTTTTTGGTCTAGACTATTCTGTTTTATTAATCAATGAGTCACACAGATGGCTCACTTGATAATCCATCTGTGAATCAGCAAGCATATGACATCAAGAAAGGTACTGGAAGGGGAAGGAACCAGTAGAAATGAATCAACTTTCACACTAAGAAATGGCTAAAGAAGTTATAGCAGATTTCCCCCTACAACATATAGTCATATAATTATGATTGGGGTGAAGCCACAATAACTTTCTCCTCCCACTTGCCTTCTGAAAAAAAAAATGGTGAAATAAGGCAAAAGAGTAGGGAAGTTAAGAGATCAAAAAGGACTCACATCAATTTCACATCTAATTGTGCCCATGTGCGGGCTTCCTAATGCTGGGGCACAGAGTCAGACAGCCTCCCCTCAGAGCAGGGGCCCTTCAGCAGCAGCAGATGTCCTTCCTGTGTAAGAGGCTGCTTCCCAGAGGACAGCAGTTGGAGGAGGCAGAGTTAGGTGTGCGGGTTCCTCTCTCGACTTCACCCAACACTTCATATGCTCCTCCTCTTTGAAGATGTGTGAAAGGCAGAGAAAGAGGCTTGGAGCTTCGAAGGAAGTGAAACCAAAGGAGAGGAGAATAAATATGCCCTCCTACCGATTGCATTTCATGTAATAAGACCCATGTAGGGCTTGCCAGAGAAATGAGAATCTCGAGAAGAATGTGGAGGGTACACCTTGCGCTAAAGAAAGAGTGAGAGAGGAGTGGACCTTTTTCTGTGGCCTCATTGTTGTTCTCACATACACACTTCAGTGTCTGCTTTCTTGCACCTGCTCTGAGATGAAAGATTTTACTTTCTTCACACACTGTATTTCTTTTTAGAGGCTCCCCTGAGGAAACCTGCCTCCACTCTAGCTTAAGATTCCAACCCATTACATCCAGCACATTTCTCCCTGCCCCCTTGCACACATTGCTCCGTAATAAAGGGGGAAAAAAAATCCTCATATCCTCGGCAGACAGAAATAGAAGGGCTATATTTTTTGAGAGGTTACTAAGTTGAAGACTTGTCTAGTAGCTCTGTTAATATTTTATTTTCGGGAATAGAAGAACATCTAATTTGAAGGGATTGAGAGTAAATAGCATTGCACAAAATTGGCATCATATTAAGCCTGTACAGTCAAAACTCACTGAGTGACATTGGCTAGAGAGAGCACTATGGTAACCTAGGAAATAAGAATTTAGAGTGTCAGGCAACAGAGAAAATCAGATTATTGTCAGCTTACCGTAGGAGCTCCGTTCAAGCAAATATGTCATGCAGTCAGTGGCAGACATTTAAAAAGCCATGGCTCTAAGCAAACATATTGCTTGCTTAAAGCTTTTTCATTTTTAATCTCAACTCCAAGATCTTCTATTCCTATGTTCACTACTGTTCTCTCTTGTGTTCTTCTACCACCACCTAAACAGATTCCAGACTTAAGAATCATAGTGTAGCAGGGGGTTCCGAGTGGCTTAGTCAGTTAAGCACCTGACCCTTGATTTCAGCTCAGGTCACGGTCTCATGGTTCGTGAGTTCGAACTCTGAGTTGGGCTTCACGCTGACAGTGCAGAGCCCGCTTGGGATTCTCTCTCCCTCTCTTTCTGTCTGCACCCCCCCCCCATATGAATAAGTAAACTTAAAAATATTTAAAATAAGAATCATAGTGTAGAAGAGCCGAAAGCAACCTGGACACTTCCTTTCCAACAGCCTCAATTTATACAGAGAAACTGAGTCACAGTGACAGGAAATGATTTGCCCAAGGTGTCCCCTCAACCCTTAAGCAGCAGCACAGCCAGGGGTAGAACTCAGCTCCCTTAAACAGCCACCCACTGTAAAAGGTCACACCATTACCTTCTCACAGCTGATTGCTTCCTGTTTGTTTCCCTCTTTCACTTTAACATTTGAAAAGCGATGTCATTTACAAAGAATGCATAACCCTTGATAGCAGCTTCTACAGTTGATGTTTCTGGAGGTTCTTGGAGCTGTTCTTAAAGGAACGACTTGTCACAGTAACACTGTTGTTGCTACTGCTGTTGATCACTTATATGCTTGATGCTATGCTAAGTGCTTAGTAGATCTAATTTGTTTAACCTTCCCAACCATAATACAGGAATCTCACAGAGGTTAAGTTCTTCAGGAGATGCACTGTTAGATCTCATCAAATTCAGCCACAGCCTTTCCTGTAGTATCCTAGTGAAGACAACAGAGGGGTCGTCCTTTCCTTTAAAGCAGAGACCCTTACTAATCACAACTGAATTAGATGATTCAACCAAATGATTTTCCCAGGGAATTGTTCATGGGAGTGAGGGGGCTGGGGAGAATATGATGGTAAATATAGCTATCATAGAATTTGTCGTGAACACAGCAGATCCAGGCCCAAGTGAACTATTAACTTAGTCTGTGACCCTGGGCAAGACACTTGGGGTGGTGTGGGCCATGAGTGTGTGTTGAGGTGGCCGACTTGCTAGACCTGAATGTTGTAAACATCATGGAACAGGTTTGCAGGCAAGCCTTAAAATATTACCTAGTCTTTTTTAAAAAAAAATAATGTTTATTTTTGAGAGAGAGAGAGAAACAGAGTGCAAGCAGGGGAGGAACAGAGAAATATAAGAATGGATAATGTCTAAAATTGATAAACCCAGAAATAACAGTATAAATAACTTAAGTATATGTGAAATATGGAAGCATACAAGAGTATTAAAATATTACCTCTGGGGAGTGGGGGCAGGTGGTACAACACAGGTAGAGTCAGGTACTGCTGTTTTTCTTCAGCCTTTCAGCACTTGTTTCAGTTAGGGTCCACTTAGGAGAAAGTAACTACATTGTGATTTGAACAAGAAAACTTTAATATAAAGGGGAGACACAGAATCTAAAGCAGGCTCCGAGCTGTCAGCACGGAGCCCAACGCTGGGCTCAAACTCACAAACCATGAGATCATGACCTGAGCTGAAGTCCAACGCTTAACTGACTGAGCCATCCAGGAGCCCCAAAATATTACCTAGTCTTATTGAGTTCCACACAGGGTCCTGAGCTTGCTCCTTTAGAATGTTATTTTTAATTTTCATGACAACTGCACTATTGTCATTTTATATACAAAACTACTGAGACTCGAAGAAGGCCTGATGTCTAGATGGTAGTAAATGATGGAGTTGGGATTTTCTCCTGGTGTGACTGGCCCCAGAGTGTGCTCTCCTTATGTTATGCCACAGAACCAACTCTTTTCAGCTCTGCCCTTTCCACCCTACCCCTGAACTGCACTGTCAATACAGTTTGTTTGGACTTTCCTGGACATACATTTTGAAAGAAAAAGATTTAGGAATTCCACAACAGCTGGTGAAATTGATTTCCTGAGATGTCCCACTTGACTGATCTGTGACTGACATTCCTAGTCATACCAGTTATTTGAGTACTTCATTGCAAGAACACTTACCAGCAATTGTTATCTGTAAAATGTATCAAGTGAGCGTTATTGCTATGACAACTCATGAGTTCCAGACAGCTTTTATAAGCCCAGAGTTTGATATAGCAAAGACGGTTATTACCAGTTCAAATTGTTTTTACCAGTAATTTCTGTAGTGACTAATTTTGTACTGGAATGCATCTAATGCATACAAACAAGCAAATCAGTGTAGATGTAACATTTTTTTTTATGGAAACTGGTTTCTTTTAAAACATTTATTTAGAGTTTATTTAGTTTTGAGTACTGTCGTAGGTCTAAGGGGAATGCAAACAATTATTAGACAGTCTTTCATCTTTAAATTTATATCTGAGATAGGGTGGAAACACACACACACACACACACACACACACACAAAGCCATAGCTCATGTATGTTTTATTCAGCAAAAGTTTAAAGACACATATACAGCTATACCATTCAGTCCTTATAGCAACCCAATGAAGCCTGTGTCACCAGCCCTAACTGTAAAAACACAGGCCAAAAAAGGATAGAGAACACAGCAAGGGTTTTAAAGAGCCAGGAACTTAAAACCAAGTTTTCTAACTATAGGCCCATATAGTTTTCACTATTCCACTTTCCCACACAATATTATGACATTAAAGTGATACAGAATTAAGTACTATGGAAATTCAGAAAAGGTACAACTCCCTGTAAGCCAGAATAGTTGGTCTTGAGTGATGGGCAAGACTCAGGCAGATGAAGAGGAGGGAGCAAGGTGACTTCTAACGAGGAAGTGTGAGCATGTCTAATGGAAATATGAATAAGAGGGGTGTCCAGGTGGCTCAGTTTGTTGAGTGTCTGACTCTTGATTTCTGCTCAGGTCATGATCTCATAGTTGTGGGCTCTGAGCCGACAGCATGGAGACTGCTTGGGATTCTCTTTCTCCCTCTCTCTGTCCCTCTCACGGTCACTCTCACTCTTTCTTGTTCTCTCTCTCTCTCACGCACACACAAAATAAATATGAATAAGATGTTTTCAGGGCAATAGAATAGATAAGCCAACGCAAAAGAACTAAAGAACTTTTGTCAAACAGGGGTCAAAGATGATTGATGTGTGAGGGGCAGGTAGGGCCAGAATGTGGCCTACAGTGGATTCTAGTTTATCAAACTCTGACCTTCTGCAGGCCTGGGAACTCCCTGGAGGATGAAGCAATGTCTTCTCTCTGTTTCTCTGCTTCTACTTGGCTGAAACAAATTATTTTCTTGTTTTAAAGGTCACTCTTAAGTCTTCAGGAAGCTTTTACTGACTGTTACAATTTGGATATTTTCCCTTCAAGGAACTCCTAGAGCATCGATTTTTGTCCTGGAAAATTTATTACTTAATAAGATTCTGTACTTTTTTTTTTTTCATAATTGTTTTAAGGGAGTTTGTCTTATAAGTCAGACACTACACTTCTGGAAAGCAAGGACTATGTCTTACTTATTAGAAGTTGTCGAGACTGCCTTCAGAAATGAATATTATAAATGGTAAATAAATCTAAAAGCAAAAAGCAGTGATAATATCAATAAGAATAACATTAAGGGGAATGACATAACTATGCACACCTTAAGAATGATAACATGATTTTTTTATAGATGCCAAATTGGAAGGGAGCAATGTTTCTTTTAACATCAAAGAGGAAAAAAAAAACATACTGTATCCTCAGACAAGCTGTACTTTTTTTGGCAATTTTTGTAAAAGGTTAATTTTGACTTATATCAGTGCACATTATTTAGCAAGTTATAAATAGTAGTACCTCTCAGCTCCAAGTCCACTCTTCATTGCCTGCTGTGCCAAACCAGAGCTGAACTAAATATTGCTCCTTTGCCAGCAGTCATGGTGTTAAATTTTGTAGAGTGCTTTAGAAAGACAATGGAGGAGGGGAGCCTGGGTGGCTTAGTAGATTGAACACCCAACTCCATTTTGGCTCAGGTCAAGATCCCAGGGTCATTTGATGGAATCCTGTGTTGGGCTCTGTGCTGGGCATGAAACCTGTTTAGGATTCTCTCTCTCTCCCCTTCTCCCCCTTTAGCATTCTCTCTTTCTTCTAAAATAATAATAATAATGTTAAAAAATGCACTAGAACAGAAAGGAGCTTCTCTTCCTCGTTCTGACCTGCTCCTTTTAGTAGGCTCCTAGAGGTAATGTATGTCTCCATGGGCAGCTTCTCATAGCATTCTCAGAGCAGTATCCCACCATCCCAAGATACCAGGGTCGCTCCATCTAGTGGATGGCTTCTCTTGGCACCTCTTTGTGGCAAAGTCCTGGACTTTGGTGGCAAGCTCCAAGGATCAGTATCTCCCTGGGAACAGCTCCCATGCACCACCCACAGTGAGTCATGAGGTGTGGCACCTCCCCTGTAGACAGCATTCCTCAGAACTACCACTCAAGTGGCTTCCAAGTGCATTCTGAGACCCCTCCTCACGTGTATAGCCTCTGGCACTCCAGAAAGCAGTTTCCTCGTGAGAGCCCCTTTTGTGGTTTTTCTTTTATGGATGGCTTACTTTGGCACCTGAGAGGGTGGCTCCCCAATGAATCTTGCCAATATGGCACCTCAGAGAACTTTTATGCCATGTAGTAGGCCACAGCTGGATCCACTGAAGCAAGGTCTGGTAGCCCTGGAGTGGAGGGGGGCACCTTCTAGATATCTTCTTTCCTTGGGTCTTCTGCCTCCACACAAGGAGTAGTGACTTCTCTGCATATATGGTTTTACATTCTTTGGAATCCCCTTTACCTGTTAGTAGCTAATACCCCAGTACTCCAATCTCCTGTTATAGTTAATAATTCTTTTATATTAGAGTTTCTTGTTCAAATCACTGTGTAGTCACTTTCTCCTAAGTGGACCCAAACTGAAACAAGTGCTGAAAGGCTGAAGAAAGTACCTGACTTTACCTGTGTTGTACCACCTGTCCCCACTCTCCAGAGGTAATACTTTAATACTCTTATATACTTCCATATTTCATATACATTTAAGTTATTTATACTGTTATTTCTGGGTTTATCAATTTTAGACATTATCCATTCTTATATTTTTCCAGTCATCCCAAGAGTGCTATCATATTTAGTTAAATTAATATAATTACTTCTTACATTATTATGACTATATAAATATTGTTTGCTGTTCAGCCAAGTAATGTTCTATGATTATAGGTCCTTTCTTGTATGATTTTCTCAGATTTTTTTGAAGTAATAATTGCCTTGGTTATTCTGATTTTTGGAAATCAGAACATCTATTTATATTTTATGTTTTATTTATATGTTTATATTTTTTAAATATTTATTAATAATGTTCTCCATATTCACAAGTGGATGGGTGAATTTTTTAAAACTTAGTTTTTTGCAGAATCAGTATAGTATTAGACATAGAAACCACTCAAGAATGTCTTACTATGCCATCTGCTTCTAGACTTGATTTTGACTCAAGAGATGTGAGCCTGGACATATTTCTTTAGGCTTAGTTTATGTACTACAAAATGAGGAGAATGAAGATGTATATCTATAAAGTACATTCTAACTCTTGGATTCATGGATCCCTAACCTGTTTGTTCAGTAACAGCTTTTGCTTTAGGGTTAAGTAGATTTTTTTCATATTGGCTGATCCAAGTAAGGTACAACCCAAGAGTATCTGCTACCTCTCCATGACTTTGTAAAGATAATATATGCTGTTTTCCAGAACCACCTACTCCAGGTAGGAAAACTGATATTCTTTCCCTCTGTTCTTACCTTATATGGGTCAAAACCAACCATTGCGAACCTTTCCCTGGGCTATGTATAAACGATTCTGTCTGTAAAACACAATTATGTCCGTATGACTTTTAGTTCTTAAACGTGCAGTAAGCAACTGATAGTTGAAAGCATTATGCTAGACACTATGGTGGTTCATTTTCTTTGTGGAGGGTAATGGCATAACAGTGTATAATAGAGGTTATGTAATCGAGAATCCCTGCAAATATTCTTACCTCATTTGTTTGTATATTTAAGAAATACTTCTTGAGTGCCTATGTCTTGGGCACTTTTCTAGGTTTGGGAGAAATGATAATGAGGAAAAATATACTCATGGAACTTACCATTAGTGGCAGAAGTAAACAGTATCTACTGATTACATGCAAAAGTTATACAAACCAGTGCATGAGGGTATGAATTTAGAAAAAAAAAAAAAAAGATTTATCTTAGGGAGATCAGGGAAGATGTCACTGAGAGAAGGATCTTTGAGCTAAGGCTTGAGGTAAAGTAGGGATTATTTAGGCAATAGGGAGGGAACAGTCTTCCATTTAGAAAGAACAGTGCATGTAAAGATCCCATGACAGCAGACAGCACAGCAGGTACAAGGGACACAAAGACTTGTGTAACTGGGTAACACAAGGAAAGAGCTACAGTGATATTAGATGGGCAGTAGGCAGGTGGCAGACATACAGCCTCTGCTGAGGGTGGTGTTTATTCTAAGGGGATGGGGAGCCATTGGAAGATTTTTAGGCAGAAGGGTGGGCGTTGTTATGCATTGTTGAGCTTTATATCTTAGGGAAAATCTCTCACACAGTTTTGTAGAAAAGAACTGGAGGGAGTCAGAGTTAGGAGGCTGTTGAGGTAGAATTACATATTTTAACCAATTACATATTTTGCCTCATTTTTAACTGGAGACTGTTGGGTCTTTAACGGAAGTAATTACTCCCCCGAGTGAACTTCTGTTGCAAGCCTCTGCCTTTGTCATCTCTCAAATATTTGTCCTTCTTTATTGGCTGGGTAGACTGCCAGCTCCTGGACTGCCTTACTGTAAACAACTAAAGCATCCTGATGCAGGATCGTAATTGCAGCGTAAGACCCAAATCCTTCCCTCCAGTCATAAGCCAGACATGAATTCCTAATAGCTAGGCAACTGCAGAAAATGTACTGAGGCACGGTTAAACCAGGATTTTTATATCTCCTTGATGAACAAATTGGCTTACCACACGGGCAGTCTGATGGTTAGCCTCATAGCCAATTACTAAGACAACAGAAAATTGCATATCTGCTTAGCCAGTGAATGTGGCCATGCCATGTACACTTGGTAGTCAACTCTATTTGCAACCATAAAAAGTAAACATATAAAATTTGAAAATCACATTGAAAGATACAGCAGGCATTTTTTTTTTTTTTTTCAAATTTGTTCAGATGACACTGATGCTGCTGTATTAAAAACTTTAACTATGGGGCGCCTGCGTGGCTCAGTCGGTTGGGGGCCGATTTCGGCTCAGGTCCTAATCTCGCGGTTCACAGCTTCGAGCCCCACGTTGTGCTCTGTGCTGAGCCTGGAGCCTGTTTCAGATTCTGTGTCTCCCTTTCTCTCTGACCCACCCCAGTTCATGCTGTCTCTCCTTCTCTCCCAGAAATAAATAAACACATTTAAAATTTTTTAAATAATAAAATAAAAACGTTGATTCTATTGCTTAAATTAAATAATGCAGGGGCGCCTGGGTGGCTCAGTTGGTCGGGCTGCCAACTTCGGCTCAGGTCATGATCTCGGGGTTTGTGGGTTCAAGCCTGCGTCAGGCTCTGTGCTGACAGCTAGCTCAGAGCCTGGAGCCTGTTTCACATTCTGTCTCCCTTTCTCTCTGACCCTCCCCTTCTCACGCTGTCTCTCTCTCTTTCTCTCATAAATAAAAATAAAAGTAAAAAAAAAAAATTAAACAACATATTCTGAGTTGCCTTTTTCTTGCTTTGCCTCAACTGAAAGAGCTGGGATTGCCTTTTTCTACCTAATATTTTCAATGGTGTATGGAAGGGAGAATGATCTATTCACTAATTAAACTCAAGACAAATGTATTCTTTCTATTTAGGTCACCATAGAAGCCCTTTTCAAATTTCAAATTTGCATTGGTATATAAGCTTTAACAGAAACTAGTGCCTGAGGCATGCTTGCCATAGGTAAACAAGGGTTTTCACAGTACTAAAAAAACATGAAAATAAGTCACTATGTGCACTGCTGTATTCTAACCAGAGAACTCAAATAGAGTGATAATATTTTGTATTTCATTTAGTGATTATACACATTCTTTTCATAGAAGTATGAATTATCCTACTAACAATTCTGAAAACAAGTTCACAGAAATAATGTGTCTATTTTCCTGAAGATGCCCCATATGAGATGTTTGTTAGTAAAGAGATTTACTAAATGGCACTCTCCTTAACAAGTTAAGAATCCAAACCATAGGTGTTACCCATTTTAAGTTCCAGAAATTGTAGGACTTAGGGAAGTAATTATTTCGGAAAGTGCTGTGTAGAAGAAGTTCTACAACCTTTCTCTCCTGTGCCTCAGCCATAGTGAAGTTACGGTTCGTTCCTTATGACTTACTACTTATAGAATCTAAAATTCTTAATATTACCTCCAAGGTATTTCTTAAACTCTTACCATGCTATTCCATAATCTTTTGTTTAACGCAGCCATTAACATATTATTATATGTTAATTATTATTGTTTCTGTAACAAATGATTATGAATTTAGTGTCTTAACGTAATACAAATTGATGATCTTGTAACTATATAGATAAGTCTCATTGGGCTAAAATCAAGGTGTTGGCAGGCTGCATCTCTTTCCAGAAGCTCTTCCAGGGAAGAATCATCTCCCAGGCTGATCAGGTTGTTGGCAGAGTTCAGTTCTTTGCAATTATCAGAGCAAGATTCATGTTTTCTTGTTAGCTGTAAACTGAGGCTATTATCTTCTAGAGCCCACCACATTTTTTCATTCTTGGCCCCCTTCCTTCATTTTTGAAGTCAGCAAGCAAGTCAAGTTCTTCTCACGTTTCATCTCTCTGGCTGACCTTTCTGTTCTTCTTCCACATTTAAGGACTCACGATTAGATTGGACCCGTCGAAACAATTCATCACACTTTCCCCAGCTCCAATCTCACCTACAACCTTAATTTTCTTCTCTCAGGCAAAATAATATATGTGCAGGATTGGGATGTGCCCAGGTTTGGGTACAGGGGGATTTTTTTTTTTTAACCTACCGCACGCTATAACTGAGTTTTTAATGGGTTTACTCATTCATGAGGAAAGGAACTATGAACAGTTTATCTTTGTAACTGTAGTTTTTAATAATATAGTGTCTAATCATCAGTTGTTACTCAAAACATGTTTAAATAATGAATGAAGAATTGAGTTTTTAAATAATTAGCCCCAAATAGAGAATCTAAGTTACCATCCAGCAAGGAGACTTACTTCCACTAATGTGGTAGATATGAAGATGGTTTGCGATATAAATATTATATAAAAAGTGTATGGTGTTATTTTTAATGTTGTGTTTGCTTTGGTGACAAATACAACATTCGTCCCCATTGCCTTGATCCTGGCTTGCTTCCCCTATGGATTGAAGGACAGGTACTCACTTCCTCAGCCTCTCAGCTATGGAAAAAAAGTGACACATTTCTGGCTAACAGGTTTAAGCAGACATCTGCTAGGGAAGATTCTGGGAAGGCTTTTGCTTTTTCTGATAAAAGGGACAGATGCAGTCAGCACATAGTGATACAGTCCAAAGTGTGCAAGGCAGCAGAGAGAATCTGAGGTTTTTTTAAATGGTATTATTAATCAGTTATACTAATACTAGTGACCTGACATATCCAAACTTCTCAAATAAGAAAATAAATCCAATTCACTTTTGTTGCTTGAAGCCAATCGATGCCTTTCTCTCTCCCTCTCTCTCTCTCAACATATATGTATCGAGAGAGAGAGAGACAGAGAGGGAGAGAGAAAATATCACATATAATGTACATATATGAAATACACATACAGACTTTTGGCACATACCTATTTTTTATCAGCTACTCAGAAACATATCAACTCAAATTTAATAAAATATGGATTAATGTACTTAAATTTGTGAAAGCAAAAGGATTTGAAAGTTAGTGAACTAGCTAAGTGAAACAAAAAATCTATCAAAACCCTATGGCCTCTGAAGAAAATCTTTGGAAGGAAATTATAAAGGAGAGAACAGTGTTCAATTATTTCTTTTCCAATATAAAGAGTTAAAAAAAGCCTTTTACTGCAAGGCCCTCGTCCATATTCTCTAGAACTAAAAATGGAAAAAAAGTTATCTATTTATCTGTGATCAAAAAGTCAGGACAAGTCATTCAACAGTTTTCTTCTTTTCTGCACTGCTTTAATTTCCTTGAAGAAATCAACCCACTTAGGGAAATCTAGTCCCAATCTATCAAAAATATTTTGGAGACTAGGGTTAACTAGATTTAAAGGAAGGCCAAATGTATGAATAATTATAATTTTTTTTGTTTTACTTTCATCAGTGAAAGTATCTAGAGATCAAAGCTTGAATCTGATATTTATTAAGTTAATTTCAATAATAATATCTAAGGCTTTTCTGATATATGTGGTTATCTATGCAATTTTGTAAAATTTTTTTCACATAGAATGAAAGGATAAAATAATTTAGCAATTTGATGCATCTCTTCTGAGGTTTATGTCTGGTATCCAGCAATAGGATGAACTCTACATAGACTGTCAGGCATATTATACTATTGCAGTGTCTGGCAAAGAAGCCTCGGTAGAAATTATTAGGAAAAATGCATCAGAATAATCATGTTATCACTGTGCTTAAAGCCCACAAATATATTTTTTAGTGAGAATCAATACCTGTTCGGTAGGTGTTAAGATGCCATATCAGACATTTCACATGCTTTAAGTTATGCTTTGATCCTCTAACAATCCTGTGAAATAGGTGTTCTTATTGTTATTCTCATTTTACCTTTGAGGAAGCAGCCTGAGGAATGGTTGGTGATTTGCTCAATGTTGCACAAGTAGGGGTAGAACAAGGGTTCACATCCCAGCAATCTGACTGTAGACACGGCTCTTAGCTACTGCTGCTTGGTAGAAGACTGGAGACGGCTCCATATAGAAGGTTGAACTAGTTCAGCTCAACCAGCCAGTACAAATAGCATTTCATAATTTCAGACGGGCAAATTATTGAGGAGGACTGAATCAAACTGCATGGCATGCCTTTTCGGACCAAATATATTGCGGCAAACACTATACATTTTGGTCAGAAGGGATTACCATAAAGCTGAGGATGCTCTTCTTCATGTTCTGTCACTTGGCCTGGACCCTTCCAAGGCTCTGCCCCTGATTTTGTATCCGTAAGTTTGTGTTTGGTTTTTCTTTTCATTTTTTTTTCCCTAAAAGGATCTCCCAAATTGTACAAACTTCAAGTCCCTAAAACCTGAGTCCACCTCTGGTTAAGGTATGTATATTGTTTGCATTCTGGGAATTACTGAATTGTAGGCAACTATCTTAGCAACTTGGAAAAATTCAGGCTGATAAATAAATTTGTCACAGTCTCATCTATAATTATCAAATGTTTTGTGGTTTCACCTTAATCATAGCAGGTAAAGAATTGGAGTATATGTTATTAAACTGAAAATATATTGTCATTTCTAATATTAATCAGGCTCGGCATTTTGTTTATCCAATATGAAATGTAAATTGCTATCAATCACTTTTACAAAGATGACACTAGTGCTGTTCTGATATTATTCTTACATCTCCACATTTATCTAAATTATTTAATGCTTCAACTTAGAGGTGACTGGTGGATTTTAGTGGATTTTATGTCATACCTCCCCTCCTTCTCCCAAATTCCTCCCCTTAACAATCTCTCTAACTCTACAAAATGCTGGTTATGCTCAGGAAAATAAATTATTCTGTATCCTCCAAATATAATATAGACATTGAAACTTTAAAAGTACAATGGAAAAGCAAAGCTGTACCAGGTAATTCATCTGCTCTTAAATGCTACAAACCATGTTGCAAATTTGGGAATAGTGAAAATCTTCAGATAACATCATCTCTGTTTAATGAATCAGATGATTACTAGTGCAAACAATGTGGTTTCAGGCACACTACTGAGAAGTAGTCAGTGGCATACCACATTGGACTTACTCAGACCACAGATAACATCTGAATACCAGTTGTTAGTTACATCCAAACGGTTATATTAGGAATTTTGGTAGGTAAACAGGTGAGTATAAAATTAAAGGCTTGCAATTTCAAGCAAAGAAACTTGTTTGAATTCTGGATTTGGGTATGAACATTTGATTATATACTTAAGTATTATAATTAAATAGTAGAGATAGGTGAATAAAATGTGGATCAGCTGTTACACATTAAAAACAATGAGATATCAGATAAAGGGTTAATATCCAAAATCTATAAGGAACTCACCAAACTTCACACCCGAAAAACAAACAACCCAGTGAAGAAATGGGCAGAAGATATGAACAGACACTTCTCCAAAGAGGACATCCAGATGGCCAACAGACACATGAAATGATGCTCAGTGTCCCTCCTCATCAGGGAAATACAAATCAAAACCATACTGAGATACCACCTCATGCCACTCAGAGTGGCTAAAATGAGCAAATCAGAGAACTCTAGATGCTGGCGAGGATGTGGAGAAACGGGCACCCTCCTACACTGTTGGTGGGAATGTAAACTGGTGCAGCCCCTCTGGAAAACAGTGTGGAGGTTCCTCAAAAAGTTAACAGTAGAACTCCCCTATGACCCAGCAATAGCACTGCTAGGAATTTACCCAAGGGATACAGGAGTGCTGGTGCATAGGGGCACATGTATCCCAATGTTCATAGCAGCACTCTCCACAATAGCCAAAACATGGAAAGAGGCTAAGTGTCCATCAACAGACAAATGGGTCAAGAAGATGTGGTTTATCTATACCATGGAATACTACATGGCAATGAGAAACAATGAAATCTGGCCATGTGTAGCAACATGGATGGACCTTGAGGGTGTTATGCTGAGCGAAATAAGTCAGGCAGAGAAGGACAAATATCATATGTTTGCACGTATAGGAGGATTAGGAGGAACTTGACGGAGGAACAAGGGGGAGAAGAAGGGCGGAAATGGTGGGGGAAAGGGAGAGAGGCAAACCATGAGAGACTCTTGAATACTGAGAACAAACTGAGGTCTGATGGGTGTGGGGGGTGGAGGGGGAGATGGGCACTGGGTGTTATATGGAAACCAACTTGATAATAAACTATTTGTAAAAAAAAATAAAATAAAGGCAATGGGAACTTTTGCTTATAAAGAATAGATGAAATAGGACTATAGAAATTGGATTGAATCTTTTAGACATTTTCTTTGAGTCTATGTAAATCCAGTTAAGGGTGATTATAGCTGATTTAATTACTTCTCATAATACTTTGCCTGCACTTTATAGAAGTTATTAACAGTTAGTTAGGTATTTGTGTATCAGCCTTTTATCTCCCAGTATATTTTAAAATCTTGCTGGTCGGGCTTTAGCCTGAATGCTCTTTTTGTCCTTCATTTCACCTTTAATTGTTAGTATTTAGCGGATTATTGTTAATAAATTGACATTCTGTTCAATTCAAGACCTTCATTTGTATGTAGAGAACATTGAGCTGAATTCTTTGTTTCTTTCTTTCTTTCTTTCTTTTTTTAATCCGGTAAGATGGTCACTGATAATGAGATAGGCACTTCAGTAATCAATGTTAAAATCTCCTGGTTACTAGATAATATTTATCACAAAAGCACAGGAAGGATAAAGATTTAAAAGAGAGGCACATACTTATCTGTTACATGATACAAAGAAAATTGAGAGAAAAGGCCTTTATTTACCTTTATTAATTTATTCATTCAATGCAAATTTGTGAAGCCTTTACTATGTGTGAATGCTCCAATAGTAGCCAGTATCAGCACATTATTGTAGTGAAGAAGGCTGGTGTTATTCTGATAGGGATTGTATTGAATATGTAGATTGCTTTGGGTAGTTATGACGTTTTAGACATTTTAATAATACTTGTTCTTCCAATCCATGAGCATGGAATGTTTTTTCCATTTTTTTATGTGTCTTCTTCATTGTCTTTCATAAGCTTTCTATAGTTTTCAGTATATAGATTTTTCACATCTTTGGTTAGGTTTATTCCTAGGTATTTTATGTTTTTGGTGCAACTGGAAATGGGATTGATTCCTTGATTTCTCTCTCTGCTGCTTCATTATTGGTGTGTAGAAATGCAACTGATTTCTATTCATTGATTTTATATCCTGTGACTTTGCTGAATTCATGGATCAGTTCTGACAGTTTTTTAGTGGAGACTTGGGTTTTCCACATAGAGTATTAGGGTCGTCAATGAAGAGTGAAAGTTTGATGCCCTCCTTGCTGATTTGGATGTCTTTTATTTCTTTGTGTTGTCTGATTGCTGAGGCTAGGACTTCTGACACTATGTTGAATAACAGTGGTGAGAGCAGATATCCTTGTCTGGTTCCTGACCTTAGGAGGAAAGCTCTCAGTTTTTCTCCTTTGAGGATATTAGTGGTGGGTCTTTTATATGGCCTTTATGATCTTGAGGTATGAGGATCAGCACATTGAATGACAGGTGGCTACTGCTCTCTGGGACCCTACAGCATAGGAGTTAAATTTACGCCCAGTGGACAAAGTTAAAAACCAAGTAATCCCATCCAGGTGTTTGCTTACATTATCATATAAATAAACTTAAGTATAGTTTAACAGATTCTTGACTGAATTGACTAACTTGTGCAGATTGTTAGTCTCCATGCTTACAAAGCATTTATACACAAAACTGCCTCCCTGAGGCTGAGACTAACCAAATTGTAATTAAGATGATACTAGGTCACTTGACTCTTTGTGTTCCCAGAAATAATCATAAAAGATTGAGGTGTACTTAGGATGCCTCTCTAATATTTTTTTATATAGTTAGGCTTGGTTTTGTAGGCACAAGCCAATCAAAACAATCACTGTGGCCTGAGATGGATTTAAATAAGCCTGATGAAGCTAATTTTATGGTTCTATCTACTCCCATCATAAAGGCCTCTTCTTAGAACAAAGTAGTTTGCATCTTGAGAATTCCGTTCCATTTTCAGCCAGGTTTTGACATTTTGAAAGAGGAAATAAGAAAGAAATCAAGTTGTATACTTAAAGATTTTCTTCCAGTTTATCAATATATTTTCTATTGATAACCCCAGTCTCAGAGTCTCAACAAACTGAAATGTAAGGATCCTTGAAGAGAATCTTGAAGCGCTTCTAGCCCTGTGATTTCCTTGCTGTGGCCTGTGGTCTCTGGAAGATCTCAGGGTTGTGGTGTGGAATCTGTAATTCCATATGGACATGAATCCTTTGCTTTAGCTGAAGTAAGAAGTCTCATATTTATATCAACTATTTCTCATTAGTTTTCAAACCAGTTTAGGTTCTATTTTGAAGAGTATCAAATGGAGTTATTTCAAAGTGTTTCTGAAGTTGCAGTGGTGTTTTGACAATGCTTTCGTAATCAATGGAATCTAAACATCTGCTGACAATCTTTTGGAGAAGATGGTCTGTGATAGTTTGAAAACTTAAAAGGTTCTATTTTAATAGTTGGACACTTTAGTGCCTCTCACATCATCAACCTTCAACAAAATGTATTGAATGACGGAATGAATAACTGCACTCTGGATCTAGTCAAACCTTTTCATTTCAGGGACATAGATAAATGCCTTTCCTAAGGTTGTGCTGAAAGATGGTGGTAGGTCCTATATAGAAGGACCTTCATTATTCTATGTCTGTCTCATATAAATGTAATTGAGTTCAATTCTGAAAGGATCATTATGCTCAATTTAACCGATTGAAATAGTAAAACCATGCTGAGACTTTGGGATAAGGTTTGGCTGGAGATCATTCCAAGGCAGTAACCAGAATATATCGGGAAAAGTCATAGCAAAGTCTCTAGTATAGAGTTTATCAATGTGTGGCTCTAAGAACTTGCATTAAAACCCCTTGGGGTGTCTGTTAAAATACAAATTTCTGGGCACTAATCTGATCCTACTAAATCAAATTTTCTGGAAGTGGGGTTTGTAGATTCTTATTTCTCTCATCTCTCTAGTGATTCTTGTGGGGACTGAAGTTCAGAAACTGGTAGATGGAGAAAGGGATTAAACTCATTCCCTCAGCTTAGACTTTAAGGCATATGATAATTATATCTTCTTACTGATCAGTGAAAGATGATGGGGTCTTTCTGTCTGTTCATGATTGTACTGGAAAGAGAGGAATTTAGAGGGGATTCCCCTTTTCTTGAGGTCATGTGAGGGCATGTGTGACCTGAGAATATAGAGAAAAAACAATGTATCAAAAGTCAGGTTATCTAAAGCCAACAATATCCACTTGATGTGCCTTTTGTTATTCCCCAGCATTCCATAAGTCTTACCTAAATGTTCCAGACTGTGTTAGCAGTGCAAGAGGAAGGGACACTGTTAAGAGAAATCATTATATGCCTGCTGAGGATGATGACAGTGGAAATTAATGAGTGTCTGAGAGAAAGGGGGTTCTTGGGAATAGAGAGATCCAAGGCGTCCAAGTTGTCCATTCTAATAATTTTCCTTTCAGGTACTGATCATGAAGGATCTTATCTATTAACTTTCTTTTATTAAGGAACATGGACTTTCTTTTAAGAGGTAAGCTTAGAGCAAAATACACCCTCATATTAGTCTGTGGAATCGCTTAGCTGCCCCTGACAAACCATTATATTTTATTATATGATGGGAGGGAAGTTCCTTTTTCATGTGATCATATATGTAAACATCTTATGTTGTTGTACTACCACAGGAAATGGGAGGTTGTTTCTTTTTGAGTTATTACTAATGTTTATTTTTCAGGGATCAATGAAAAATTTAGTTCACATAAAATATAATCGGAAGCAGGAGTCTCAAAATGGAACCAAATACACCACAGTGGTTTGCATTAAATTGACTGAAATTGCTGTTAAGAAACAAGTCCTAATTGCCATTCTTCATCAAATTATTCATTTTTATAAACTAAAGCTTTTAGACAGTACATTAATGAGATCCAAATCAATCTAACTGGAAGCACAGGAAGCAATTAAAGTTTAGTAGGGAAAGGATGCAAGGAAATTACTGATGGTATAAAAGTTTTCTCTGACTTAAGGAGAAATGCTTTTAAATAATGATAAGGCCTCCCAAGATAATAATCACTGTCTTGCACAAATATAGCTGCTATGAAATTAACTTTGGAAGCATTTAGATCAATCATTGTCCTTTTATTCACATCTCAAAGTGTTGGTCTGACAAAACACCAGAAATAAATCATGTTCTTTCCTTTTTTAATGTTTATGTGGTGTAAGCTAAGATTATGACAAAAAAATTTAGTGGATACAGTATTAGATTTAAACCACTTGCCATTTTTATTTTATACAGTCAGTAAAGACCAAAGTGTGAGGAATTATCAACAATCAACTCAGGTCTCACACGGAACAGAGTGGGTACAGAATAGCACAAATAAAAACATCCAAGAGTTTCACGGTCCTCTTACTGTGATTTCTGCATTAACCCTTCTGCCTAATGATAAATCATAGACATGCTTTAAAACTTAGATCACATGTAGCTTCTTACTCAGATATTTTTCTGTTCTTTTAATCATGTCACATCTGCCTCTTATAAGCACTTTATTTTATATAAATATAATTAATATAATGAGTATTTGTCTCATACTTATTAGAGTTAATGTAATAGTTTCTGCATTTGTATGTGTACCTTATCCTCACTTATTCTTCAGGTTTCTTACTGTGAATGCCATACCTGATCCACATCTCTTCTCTACTCCATGTACTACTTAACACATACTGCTCAATAAATGGTGTATAAATGAATAAGGACATTGAGAATGAATCCAGCTTGAGTTATAGTTGCTTGCAAGCTTGTGTCCCAAGTGGGATTAAGACATATCTGGTGATTTGGTGGGACAGATTTTCCAAAAGCTCATTCATGTGAAGATCAAAGAGGCTCTTGGAAGAGACGTTATTCAAAGGGAGGAAAGAATCTGATATGCTAAGCTTGCCAAGAAGGAGACCTTTGTGATTTGGAAGAGTGAGGTGACTATGAGGAGATCTTGGGATTTCACATTATTCCAGTGCCCCTCCCACTGGACTCAAGTGTGAGTCCTTGTACTTAAATAAACATGAAAAGTTTCTCTCCCTGAAATCTTCGGGCACTGGGCATCGGCATTAGTTTCCAGATTCCCTATAAAGCTTTGAAGACCATAATGGAGAGAGGCTTTGTTCTTTCTCACAGCACAATAGGGCAGAACTAAGCAAAGTGTGGACCATGGACTGGTGCCAGTCTATCAGTTGGTCTGTGTTGAAGAAAGGAGCTTGAGTCAGAACATAAATAATAAACCATGTCATTGAGCATAATGTTTAGTTCAGCTGATATTTTTCTTTTTATTATAGCAAGACATTCTTGATGAAGGAGAGAGTACAGGACCTCCTTACTCTTGGTGACAGTTTGTGAACTTGCTAGTTTGAGAAACTGTATAATAGAGAGCCATGTTGCTTTGATATCTTCTGGGTCCCAGAGCACCAATTATGGCGGCAGAAGATATTGGTAGTAGTGGCTGTACTAATCAGGTGATTTACATTGGAGGAATGAGCTTGGTGGTTCCCAGGGAGAACTGTAGTGCCCAGTGGAGAAGCATCAGGTGAATTGGGACTGACTTGTGAACATGTGTGAAATATCTCCTGGGGACTCTATAATGTACTGAGGAGTAATTTGTAGCAGTATAGTTATATATGAGAAGATACGAGCAAAAATCAGTGGATGTGTGATTAGCTGTTTGGCTTCTTGTAACCGTAGGTGACAGAACTCCTAAGATTGACATCTTCTCCAGATTTGGACATCTCATTTTATCCTGGCTGTGTAGCACCAAGAAAGATCCAGAAGATGAACTTGTAGAAGTAGAGGGAATTTTTTTTTTTTTTTTTTAGAAAATACAGGTAAACGGAAAAGCAGTAAATAAGAGTAGACAATAAAGCAAATCAATGGAAGCACACTGAGAAAGAAAAATATTAGAAGAATTAGAAAATCATGAGACATTCTATCATTTTTCTATCATCTGTAGTGCGTGTATTTTTTGAACGAGGCAAGTTCACATTTGCTGTATGCATACATATTTTCTATTTTCATGTGCATGCAGTCATTTAAAAAATATAGTTTGGAGGTTTCATGAGGATTAATAATCTATGTTCATGAATGTTATGAATGAAATGAGATTTTTATAAACTCACACAGTATATCAAAACCAATTGCCATTACTGAGAAATTATTTCTGAATTGACAAAGAATACTCCCCATTTTCCCCTCCCCATTCATACACACATTCTCTGTCTTTAGGTTCAATACAACTTTCAAAAGAGTAACTGAATTTCCCAAATGGGTAATTGTGGCCACTAGCATGCATATTCAAATGCCAGCAAGACAGGAAAATGCTCAGGATGAAATACTTTCTTATCATCAATGTCATCTCCATAATCATCAAAGTTATTGTAAAAATAAATTGTTTGAATGCATTCTGTCCTCTAGAAGTGCCCACAACCTAAAATGAAAGTGGAAATGTGAATGAAATCTTGTGCATTTATATAAAAAAATTTAAAAAAATAATTAAATCTGTATTACCAGCCATTAGTTTTTCTGTATACCCTTGCACCTAATGAGTATCTGGCACATAATAATAAATGTAACTAAATGAACGAATAAATTTGGATGGTTGAGCAAAATGGACAATATGGGTTAAGAGGACCTTAGAAAGTCCCCATTTTTCTTGGATCACCCAGTTTGACCCTAATTGTACCTTTATTTTCTGAGACTTAATGTCCCTACAGATGATCATAGGTATTTCTCTAGCCCATTCAGTTAGAGATTACCATTTTGTTGTATCTGAATAAGAGTGTTTGATTTCTTGGCACCTGGGTGGCTCAGCCTGTTGAGTGTTGGACTCTTGGTTTTGGCTCAGGTCATGATCGCAGAGTTATGGGATCCAGCCCCACATAGGACTCTGCCCTAAGTGTGGAGCCTGCTTGGGATTCTCTGTTTCTCTCTTTCTTTCTCTCCCACTAGTACTTCTCACCCACTTGTTCTCTCTCTCTCTCTCTCTCTTTCTCTAAAATATAATTAAAAAGAAGATTATTTGATTTCTGTTTTTTTTTTTTTTTTATGACCCCAGAGATGGTAAAATATTAGAAACCCAAGATCTCAACCATGATGGGATCTCAGGGACCCATTTAGCTTAATCATCTCATTTTGGAGAAAAAGAAACTGAGGGTCAGAGTGACAAAGTGAAAGTGACTTACTCCAAATCATGCTATTGATTCCCCAACTTCCCCCCCTCCCTTAGGCTACTTGTTTGCTCTGAACAGTTGCTGATAAAAGATAATCCAACATCCCTTCCAGGTACTTTGCTGAAAAACCATGTAGAAAGAGATTGTCTATGCAACATTCAAAACGGCTGGCTCCAATAAAATAAACATGTTTATTTATTTAGTTCCAAAATCCACTCTTAATTTACTTGGTGTGTTCCAGAACAACTGACAATAGTTGTTTTTATAGTTTTATAGTTTGGCAATTTGCCGATTTACTCCTCCAGCCACTTTTAACAATCTGAATTTGCAACTGTTTTCTGACTGACTCACCATTGGGCCCTAGAAGTCTTTTTTTTACACTCTTACCATCTGGGAAACAACTACTGCCCAACAAACATCCATCAGTTTCCATGCTGGTACTGGTTCCAGGAGCCTAGGTCCTGTCAGTCCTAAAACTGAATCCGTCTTCCTTTTCTGTCAGGATGCCTGTAACTCATCTTACTTTTATATCTCTCTGCAATAAGGGCTTAAATTACCTGACTTCAGGGTGGGTTTATGAGCAAAGCACTGAGAGCAATTAACATTTGAATGAAAGCTACCTGTGGATTCCCCTATTTAACAGCTGTTAAATCAAATTACTTGTCTGCTCCAAACTCCAGGCTGGTGGGTTGTGTGTACCCAGATGAGAATTACAGTGCATACATACAAGTAGGGATTCAGTGAATTGGATAGTGTAAATCAAATTGCAAGTTTGAAATGCAGGCAGTAATTCCACTGACTTCTGAGGAAAAGCCCATGGAGATGGATCCATATGTAATATATCAGAAATATTCTGGGATATTTCAGTGTTTAATTGTCCCAACTCCAATTGCCAGACAAGAACTGACTGAAATCTGAATAATCTAAACCAAAATGAACAGAAATAGCAATAATATCTTTTCTCGTGACCTAATATTAATTTCCACAATTCAGGTTTGCCTTGCAATTAAATGTTCCCCCAGATAGGTCAACTAATACTGATGATTTTTGGCCCAACCAGGGGTTTTAGCAGACACACAAGATGCTGCACTTTGGTGTTATTTTTTGTGACTCTTTTGGCTATCAGACCATTTCACTAGATTGTAAATGGCCAGAGTGAAAAATGGGTTAATACGTTAGAGGGATTGTGCTGACAGAACCAAAAATAAAAGTTTTGACAATTTCTCATTGAATGTAAGCAAGTTAGAAATCAAACTACCCTTGGTTCAAAGTAAAAAATTTGCTATAAAATCTTGCTTACATTAATCTAAACCACACAGTCATTGTCAAAACATACCTTTGACCAGTGATATGTATGTGCCTCCAAAACACTTTGGAATTTAAATTATCTGGAGATAATGGTTCTCGAATGGATCAAACACTAAAGCGAACATAGTTAGGGTCGTCATTTGGCTCCGTACAAAAAAGGGCTTCAGCGTGTTCTCTGGATCCTTGTACCAACACACAAGAGTGCTTCTATTAACGAACACGTGTTTACCTGTTGAAGTTGAATCACAGGTGGTATGTGGCTTGTGCAAGGCCATAGAAGTAATAGGTTGGTAGAGTCACTGGTGACCCAGGTCATCTGGTCCTCCGGCCTTAGCTCTCAACCTCTCTGCCTTATTATTGCAATTACATTTCTTCTCTGCTTTGTTCTGGTAGACAGAACATTTGTGAAGCAGACCACTGGAAGGGAAATGTCAATGTACATAAACACCTCAATAGTTATGTTCTGTAACTTCATGTTCATGGCTATTGTAATAGTGGCAAGAGTTGTGAAAAGCCCGTCTTTATCTGGGGGCCCTCTCTTGTCCTCCTTGGTTCTCCCTCCTCTGTTTGGATCTTTTGCTCTGCCTTGGTTTCATCTCTGCTGATACCCTTCTTTTCTGAGTTTGAGCTATTGGGGTTGTTAGTTTTTGGACTCAGAATTTATAACAGAGAATTAATACACTTTGGGGAGAAGAACCTTTTTTTGTCTTTTTTTTTTTTTTTTTTTGCTATGGGAGTATCAAATAGAATCCCTAGCCTCATCTGTACCACTTGTACCACTGTACAAGTTCTATGTAGCAAGATGTACATTATGCAAATCATCTGGTATCACATTTGTCATTAATAGTTTTATTTACTTTTTTATTTTAGAGGGTTTTTTTTAAAGAAAACTAAGTAACTATTCATCATTGTCTGGACATTGAAAAATACTAATGCATTCTTATTACAGTTACCAATATATAACATAGATGAAAGAAATGTATTTTGTTATATTTTATTAGTAATGAAACTTAGTTTTTATTTTTTTCTGGCATGAAAAATCCATAAATAAAGAATAAATAGCAACTTATTTCATTTAATTAAAGTTACAATTTTGTATACAAAAACAATCCATAGCATAGCCACATAACAGGACTGTAACTAATATCCAGTTGTGGTGGATAAAAGGCTTAATGCAGGTGATGCAGTGGAATATTTTAACCAAACTATTATTTAGAAAATGCTATTCCTGTCACATCTAACCTTCAGTTTAACTAACACTAAATGAGTAATGGCTAACAAAGTAAAAGACATTTCTTTATATAAAATGCAAAATATTCATTAATAAATAAAAACATAAGATTAGGTGTAAAGCAATAAAACATTAAATTAAGTTATTAGCAATATACTGCTGTATATTATTAATTTCCACAGCAACCAACAAGAAGCTGAATTATTTACCCGAGGAATAACATCATAGACTACCTTTGGGCAAAGCCTGAAAACTTGTTCTTACTGGATGTCTGCCAATGGCATTAGCTGTCAGAAAAAGGCAGAAGAAATTGATGAGGCTGAATTCTGCAGTTCAGTATGTTTGACAAGAGAAGAAAAAACTGAACTACCTCCCTGTAATCCTTTGGTCAAATCAGGTTTTTATAATAATTCCTGGAATATATAGACTGACTCAAATTCATCAAAAAATTTTGTAATGTTTATTTATTTTTGAGAGAGAGAAAGAGAATGCATAGGAGGGGCAGAGAGAGAGGGAGACAGAGAATCTGAAGCAGGGTCCAGGCTCTAAGCTGTCAGCACAGAGCCTGATGCGGGGCTCAAACTCACGAACTGTGAGATCATGATTTGAGCTGAAGTCGAATGCTTCACCATCTGAGCCATCCAGGTGTCCCTCAAATTCATTTTTAATTCAATAAGAAAGTATTTTACCCATAGAGCAATTTACAAATTCTAAAGTATTTGCAGGTGAATTAAGTTATTGATCGTCAAAATAATCACTTGAGGAAGGAAGTGCATGTGTTAATTGTTCCATTTTACAGAATGAGAAATAGAGTCAGAGACTTTTACTGATATTCCCATGAGGTATGGATTTTGATTGGTCTGTTAACACTCAAGAGTTTAGTTATTATCTTGAGGTGAAAATCCTAGCGAAATATTCTTAGAAAGTGAAAAGAATAGTTGTGTTTGCATAGGAAGGGGAATAAGGGATCAAGGTTTATGGGGAGAAAGCCAGTTATTTAAATATTCAAAGATGCTTGTTGATGAGAAGATTCATAGTGGGGCAGTGTCAATATTGGTTCTGCTCTTCATTAAACTCTGCTGTAAAGGTGTGTGTGTGTGTGGTAGAATCTCCGTGCTTATCACTGCTACCCAAAGAAAGAGATCTGGTGATCCTGCTCTGGGAGGTGGCTAGTACTTCTTGGGGTGCTGACTACTGAGGTTCATACCCTTGATGCCCAAAAGGACAAAGTTGATTGCTTGATGCTTGTTTTGTATGAAAACATAGGTAAGGGATGACTGTTCTCCTCTCAGTAAATTGTACTACTAAGGTAGATTGATCCATCACACTTAATTTACCATGGCCTTTCCTTATTATAATTGTACATCTATGTTATTTGCCGTATTACTTGTAGTGCTACCCCCCTGGAGAAAGTAAAATATATTCTTTCTAGCTGACTAATATTGACTTTGGGCATGTGATTTGCAAACTAGTGGAATGTTGGTGAAGTGAAAGTGGCCATTTTGGGATCAGGCCTTGAGAAACATCATGTGTTTCTTCTCATTTTCTTGTGGTATTACCAGTCACCATGAGAAAAGCTAATAGGTAGATACTGGTCCAAGGAGAACGAGAGACATATGGAGTTCACTTAAACCTAACCAGCTGCCTGGAGCTCACTCAGCCTACCCTATCAGAGCCAAACCCATCAGAGCCAACTCATGAAACCACAGAAAAATAAATGTTCAATGTAGGCCATTGAATTTGGAATGGTTTGTTTTATAGTATTATTGTAGTAATAATTAGCTAACATAACCACTATGCATCTAGTACTCCAAGATGGAATCCTGGGCATCATAACTGTTGAAGTTTGATTTGGTTTTAGGGAAAACTAGGTTATAGTTTTCTAACAAAAAATAATAATGAAAGGATTATTATAAAAATGTATGCACTAAAGAACAGAAGGAAGGAAGGAAGGAAGGAAGGAAGGAAGGAAGGAAGGAAGGAAGGAAGGAAGGAAAAGAAAGAAAAAGAGAGAAAGAGAAAGAAAGAGAAAAAGGAAGAAGGAAGAGGGAAGAAAGAGAAGCATAGATGCCAACCTCCTACCCACTGAGAAAACCATTTTGAACATTAGGTGAATATCATTGCACACATCCATTATTTTTCCCATAAGCTTTTTTATTTTAGAATAGTTTTAGATTTCAGAAAACATGTAAAGACAGCACAAAGAGTTCCTAAAAATCCCTCATCCAGTTTCCTCTACTAAAATCTTAAATTACTATATATATTTGTCAAAAATAAGGATCAACAGTAGTATATTACTAATAACTAGATTCTGTAATTTATTCAGAATTCACTATTTTCCCCTAATGTCCTTTTTCTGTTCATGGGTCTCTCATCCCTTTATATTTATTTACTTGTCACGTGCCTTAGCCTCCCCGGGTCTGTGACAGTTTCTTAGACTTTCCTTGTGTGTGTGTGTGTGTGTGTGTGTGTGTGTGTGTGTTTTACCTTAACAGTTTTGAGGATTATTGAACAGATATTTTATAGAGTGTTCTTCAATTGAAACCTGATCTTTTTTCTCAAGTTTAGGCACATAATGGGCTTTATTTATCCTATGTCAGTACAACACTGTGTGGATTTCTGTAGCTTCGTATTAATTTTGAAACCAGGAACTTTTCTTGTTTAATGCATCAAATTTTGCTTACAATTTTAGTGGAAGGTTTTGAACAGTTCTTCTTTGCATAGTCTGTCTCCTCTAGATTTTGTGTGTTTGCATGTTATTTTTCTTTCACAAAAGTAGCTTTCTTCAGCTATCTGTTAACCATTGGTTTTCTGCTTATGTTTAAAGGTGAAGGTTAAATATCTGCTCACATGCTCACAAACATGTTGCTGAGAATTGTGGCCTTTGGGCTTCATTGTAGGCTGATGTTTTATCTCTAGTCACAGTGTGGGGGTAGGTTTGGAAATAATTTATAAAGTCATGCCGTCTTTTAAAAAACTTATTTTCATATAGAGAAATTTCCTCTGATGTTCTAAGTGAAGAAGCCGAGAGAACCTTCGGTGGGTGGGTGATGGTATGCTGCTGTCTTGACAAGTTTGAAATTATAGATTATAGAAGAAATGTATTCCTATTTGAACAATCACGAGGATAATTCTGACAATAGGGATAATGTAAAATTTCCTTCTCCTGCCTCAAGTGTTCAAATAATGATTCGCTTACTTTTGTTTCCTATCTTCCTGGAACATGTCTTCTTTTATTCACTAATGTCATTCTACCTAGGTTTAAATTCTGGCTCTGCCGTTTTCTTTGTGACTCGAGGCAAGTTACTTACCTCTCTGTGCTTCAGTTTTGGTATCAAAAGTAGGGTTAGCAAGAGGATTTATTTCATACTGAGTTAGCATATTTAAAGTACCTAGAACGAGGGGTGCCTGGGTGGCTCAGTCGGTTAAGCATCCAACTTCGGCTCAGGACATGACCTCATGGTTCGTGGGTTCAAGCCCTTCATCGGGCTCTGTGCTGACAGCTCGGAGCCTGTTTCAGATTCTGTATTTCCCTCTCTCTCTGCCCCTCCCCTGATCATGCTGTCTCTCTCTCTCTCTCTCTCTCTCTCTCTCAGAAATAAATAAAACACTGAAAATTTAAAAAAAAATTAAATTACCTAGAACGATGCCTGAGAGAGCTAGTCCNGTCTGACTTCAGCTCAGGTCATGATCTCATGGTTCGTGGGTTCAAGCCCTTCATCGGGCTCTGTGCTGACAGCTCGGAGCCTGTTTCAGATTCTGTATTTCCCTCTCTCTCTGACCCTCCCCTGATCATGCTGTCTCTCTCTCTCTCTCTCTCTCTCAGAAATAAATAAAACACTGAAAATTTAAAAAAAAATTAAATTACCTAGAACGATGCCTGAGAGAGCTAGTCCTGCATACTTTGTGTGTGTGTGTATGTGTGTGTGTGTGTGTGTGTGTGTTTCTTCATCTTCCCTTCCCGTCTTCTTCCTCCTTCTTTCCTTTATGGGAAACTTTTTTGTGTTACATTTTAAAATGTCTTTTCTATACCATTTGTGGAGTTTTCTGTTTAGAGCTACCAACAGTGTCCATGCCAATTGTCTTTGTTCCTCAGTTTTATTAGTTTAGATTTTATTGTGTTTTAAGTGCTCTCCTTCATATCTGCATTGACAGTGTTTACAGCAAGCCATTTCTCTATGTCACTTAACTGAGTTTTCCATTCATTGATGTTTTGAATTTACTTTTTTCTGTAAATAAATAATTTTATTTCCTAAGAACTACAGTCTCTCTATGCGTGTCATTCTGTTGTTTTAACATCTTTGCATTGAATGAAGCTCTTCCATAAATGTTCTTATTAAATCATTTTGTAGCTCAAAGTCCTGTCTGGGACTCTCTTGTCCTGAGGGTTAAGTTTCCAGACTCTAAAAAATGATGTATTTTTCTTTGTTTCTTTGCTTCAGCTCATTTGCTAACATGCTGTGCCATTTTTTACATACTGTGACCACTCTTCAGGTCTGTCCTTTGCTTCATCACAGTGTAGGGAACTTGTGACTAACCATCTCGCTGTGTATAAAACAAGTGCCCATCACCACCTACCCAAACAGGGACAGTGTTTGAGTCCTGAGTGTTCTGTAGTCTACTCAGGCCTGAGGGCATGACAATGGGAGAGGGGCCTTGGGGGATGCTGCAGAACTGTACAAAAAACCAGATCGGTGATAATGCCTGACGTTTTGTTACATGAACTCTTTAGGACTCCATGGTACCTTGTGTGTGTGGCGGGAAATGTTTCGCACCTGTGGAAGTACTTTCGTGTTCCTATCATTCTTCCATTCAGGAAACTTCCCTTCTGTAAAAAAGCCAGGAGTTGTTCCTCAAAAGCTTTAGAATATCCAGCTGGTTTGCCTCCTTCTATATTGGGAAGAGGCAGTGGGAATTATCATTATTTAATTTTTCTCTCTGACAAATATCAGAGGCTGGGGACAGGATAGGAGATTTCCTGTAGTTTGTTCCACTTCAGGAAATACAGTTTCTCCAACTGGCAGCCACTTTTTGAATTCTATGGCATTGGAGTGGGCCCTTTCCTTTCTTTGTCTGCTCTTTATTTTCTATATATGTATTTATATATTTTCACACGTGTTTGTATACATACACAATATATAATGATGATATATGTGCATATAAGGAAAGAGAGAGAGAGAGTATGAGGTTTTGCTGATCTCGTTCAATTTGTTCAGTATTTGGAAATGGAGATTCTGTGAGGTAATTTGATTTAACCATTTAAACCAGAAATATTTATGGGCATTATTTTGGACTTACCTCTTTGTCTCAGCACTCTTATCAAAGGAATTTTCCTTCTTAAAAATAAAGAGGGTGCTTGGTGTCTTATTAGGTTAAGCATCATCTAATTCTTGATTTAGGCTCAGGTCATGATCTTATAGTTGTGACGTTGAGCCCTACATTGGACTCCATGTTGGGTGTGGAGCCTGCTTAAGAGTCTCTCCTTCGCTCTCTGCCCCTCCCCCACCCATTCTCTCTCTCTCTCTCTCTCTCTCTCTCTCTCAAAAAAAAAAAAAGACCCAAACAAAAAGGAAACAATTTTACTTCTTAAAGATCTCTTAAATCCATGTACTTTTCTCTAGTTTCACAGCCCTTATGACAGTCTAGCTCTCCTCATCTCCCATGTGACCAAACAGTCCTTTGACACTGCCTGCTTCAGTGTGTCTCTCTCCAACCCATTCCCCACAATACATGGTTTTTATGAAACAAAAATCTGCATGTACATTTCTCCTGTTTAAAAAGTCCTCAGTGGTTCTCATTGCTCTCAGGAGAAATACCAGATTGCCTGACATGGTTTATAGTGGCTTGCATATTATCTCCTGTTTATGTCATCAGGCTTATCACTTACACATTCCTAGCACATTCACATCCCAGACATACACTGTGCACTGAACTTCTCAGGACCTCTCACACTCTCTCCATGGCAGACTTTTGCTCAGGCCATCGCCTTTCTCAGCCATTACCATTACCTTCTGGACTCTTCATTCCAGTATCCTTGTTCCCTTTGACTAGCTAACTTCTCATCTTTTGGGGCTCACCTCCAGGAAGACTTCATGATCAACCAAAAGTGAATAAGAAACCTTCTGTGTGCTCTCCCAGCGTTCTGTGCATGCCTATAAATGTAGAAATCATGTTATATGGATCTCATAATTCTGTCTGATTTGTCAGTATGATACATTTGGGTGTATGTATGGGTGTCTTAGTAGTGGAATACCTCAGAGAGGGGCTATTAAGGTTTAAATTTTATTCCTTTTATATATTTGTATTTTTAAAATTAGATATCCTGAACATATATTGCTTTTTAAGGAGAAAGGACAAACCTGAAATTGTTATAAAGGTGTTCCACAGAGTTTAATGATGCATTAATCTAGTCTAAGGATGCCAGACCACAGTGATGATGAAGGAGGATCTTTTCCCTCAGGACAGGACAGCTGCAAATAATTTCCATGAAAAGATGGCTAAATAGAATCTTAGGTGGGTTGTATCAAAGTGAGAAACCAAGCAATTAGAGGTACTGATAGTGATGTGTTAATATTAGTTGACAGAAATAGAAGAGTTGAATTTATAGCCCAGGATGTACAGAGGATAACAGGGCTCTCAAATCCAATTCCTTCATGTTCAGGTGAACTCTCAACTCAGTTTTGAAGGAATAAAATGACCTTGTTCGTGGGACCCAAATAAAGTGTATACCACTATAAATAGTATTTTCCATCAGTACATATGGCTTTGAACTCAGGATACAAGATAACATCACATATTCCCTAGCACAACTGTAACGGCTGTGGAGAAAATAATAATGGACATGATTAATAGTAGGCAAATGATTAATGGAAACTAATGGTAATATCTTCCATATGCTAAGTATTACACTTCTGCTACCTTTAAATCTCAACACTATGTCATAGTGTTTTCATCAATAAATAGAGAAAACCAAGGCTTGGAGCATCAAGTGACTTCCCCAAATTATAGCTGGTAATGCAGCTGTGGTAACACAGCCAGTATTCCATTCATCCTTTCTCAGAGTCTTTCTGCTCCAGCAAACTGGTTACATTTAACAATCTTTCAAACCCATGTTCTATCAAACCAGTTCCTTTCTCAGAGGTGTCTCTGAGGACCGTGTTATGAGAGGGCCTGATTGCCTTCCTGAAGTTGATTAATGTGAAAGTGGGCAAGTATAAGCCAATGCCATGCACACACTATGCAGTTAATGCTTGGAAGAGTTCATAAGGAAATTGTCCAGCTTGTCCTGTAAACACCATTGTCTCCATCACTCAACATTTTTTGGTAACATTTTTGAATTTATATTTGTTTTTGTTCATATCTTCATCCTCGCTCTTCGCTAGCAATTCTCAACAGGTAGAGATTCTGTCCCTCGGGGGGGTAATTGCTAATGTCTGGAGACATTTTTGGTTTTCACAACAGTAGGAGAAGGAGAGGTGAGGCAGGTTTGGCATCGGGTGGATAGAGACAAGGGATGCTGCTGCATCTCTGACAGTACACATGATAGCCTTCACAGCAGAGAATTATCCAGCCCCAAACGTCAATAGAGAGCTTGCTCTTAAGCTAAGGCATTAAGATTTTTTGAGAACAGAAAAATACTTCCTACTGGTACAAAATAGATTTTCAAAAGTTATTTGTGGTTTCTGTTTCATTATTATTATTTTACATTCTTTCTGCTTTGGTTGAGCTAAATTGAGCTTCTGAAATTTAAAACAACACAAGGCTTTATGTTTTTATATTCCTACTTTTGTATCACCATGGTTTCATTTGACTTTTTGCTAGTGTTCTAAGTCTTATCAAAATGCCTTTTTGCATTTCAGTATAGAATTGCTAACTTTGACCATAATGCCTATATTTTGAGAATGGTCTTTGAAACAAGGAGTAGGATGAAGGGACAATTAAACACTAGTTCCCGATGTGTGCCACAAATTGGGGTCTTTGTTTACAAACAGTCACAACTGCTCCTCAGATTATTATACCCATCCCCTTTCTCATTATCCTTGGCATCAACACGTGTGTAAGGGAAGTTAGAGGATATGCTTGAAGGCACTGGTGTTGGCAGAATGATAGAAGAGGTCGCCAAAAGCTGACAACCATGCATGATGACCATTTTGTCCAAAGGTCACTTTCATCTGCAGCTACCCTCTAGGGGTGGCATAGGGAATGCCTCATAAAATCATACAAATCATTCAAAATTTGTTTCTCCTTTTCATATGGCTAAATCTTAGCATTTGCCACATTTGGTGCCAAGATATGCATTCTTACATTTTCTTGATCGGGTCTTCTTGGCAGAAGAAATATATCTCTTTTAAGAAATTTTAGTTAAAATTATATAAATTTTCATTTCAAATGAGAACTATATAAAACCTGAATAATGTGTAGTTTCTTAACTGATTTGGAATTTCAAGTGTGTCAAAAATACTGCATTTATAGGCTTACTACTGAATGTTTGTATTACCCCAAAATTCATGTGTTAAAATTCTAACCTCCAGTGTGATGGTATTAGGAAGTGAGGGCTTTTGGACGTGATTAGATTTTGAGAGCAGAGCCTTTATAAATGAGATTAGTGGCTTATAAAAAGTCACGAGAAGGTTTCTCTTCTTTCTCTCTGCTATATGTTTTGCGAAGACTCTGAGAGGACCTTCATCTGAGAATCAGGGAGTAGTCCTCACCAGATATCAGATCTATTGGCCCCTTGATCTTGGACTTTCTAGCCTCCAGAACTGTAAGACATAAGTTTCTATTTGTTGAGCCCCCCAGTCTATGGTATTCTGATTTAACAGCCTAAACAAAGACAAGACTATAGGACATAAACACCAAAACAAAATTACAACTTTTTTTAAGCTTATTCATTTACTGTTCCTGAGAGAGAGAGTGAGCGAGCGAGCGAGAGAGAGAGAGGGTGAGTGAGAGAGCACAAGCTGGGTAGAGGCAGAGAGAGAGAGGGAGACATAGATTCCAAAGCAGGCTCCAGGCTTTGACCTTTCAGCACAGAGCCCGATGCGGGGATCAAACCTACAAACTGTAAGATCATGACTTGAGTCTAAGTTGGATGCTTAATAGACTGAGCCACTCAGTCGCCCCTGAAACTTTTTTTTTCCTAAAACTTTTTTTTTTTAAGTTTATTTATTTTGAGACAGAGAGAGAGAGAGAGAGAAATAAAGAGAATCTGAAGCAGGTTCCATGCTCAGTGCAGAGCCCATCACAGGGCTAGATCTCAGGACTGAAAGATCACCGCCTGAGCTGATATCAAGAGTTGAAGGCTTAAGTGACTGAGCCACCTAACATGCCCCAAATGAAAACTTTTATTAAATGCTAAGGAATGTTACCCCATTCCTACTGAGGGCAGGAGGTTAAATATCCACTAGGAGCCCCAACTTTCCTGTGTGGGACAAGGGATTTAGGTTGAAATAGCCAAAAGACAGTCTAAATCCATCCTTGGAAAATCCAACTCAGAGAAATGCAGAAAACAAAAACAGAGCTGTATAATTGTTTGCTTTACCTCTAAAATAGACTTCACATGGAGAAAGCAATATTTTCTCAGTGATAAAAAGTAATAGATGAGTATTATATATTTATTATTATTAAATAATTACATGAATATCTGTTAAAAGTATAGTCCAATTTGTCAAGATAGGTTAAAGCATGCAAGTTACCAGGCTGAACACCATAGAAGATATGAAAATGAGTAAGACATATTTCCTGCTTAGTAAGAATTTTAGATCAAATAAAGGAGATAATGCTCGTGTGAAAGTACTTTAACAAGTAGTTGTTAATTGTAATCATAAATGGGGTAAGATGGATTGTTTTGACTTGAATTCCCTGTAGAAGTAATAAGCTTCAATTGTAAGTTAAAGTCACTGTCTGTCAATGGGCTTTCCTTCTGGAGTGCACAGAACCTCCATAGCTTTCATTTTCATGGCTTTAAAATGGAAATAAAAATCCCTTCTTGAAATAACTTATAAGTT
Source organism: Hyaena hyaena (assembly GCF_003009895.1). Lineage (NCBI taxonomy): Eukaryota > Metazoa > Chordata > Mammalia > Carnivora > Hyaenidae > Hyaena > Hyaena hyaena. Next base: position 144,406 of record NW_024082427.1, read on the forward strand.
ATTTGAAAGAGCCAAAGAAAATAAAATAGGTGAACCAGTTTTTAAATGCCTAAGGTCTGTAGACATAAGTGATCTTCATGGTATGAAGACTAAACTAACCAAGGGAAATCCAGAGCCCATTCTGCCTGCCTTTAAAAGAGTCTCTTCCTGGTAAATTGAAAATGCTCAGTCTTCCAAAATTCCTTTATTCTAGTTTATGTATTGCATTTCTCGATGTTTTCCTGAATGGTGTAAAATATGTAATTTAGTAAAATGGACCCAATTTGTCTATGTTCAGTTCATTAAAGTTCAGAATTTACCTTCCAAATAATCAACTTCAAAAAGCTTAATAAACGTCGAAGAAAAAAAAAAATTAGTCCTGATTCAAGATATGGACATAGTGTGTCAGACTTAGCCCTTTTCCAACACAGGCAAGTATAGTCAAATTACTGATTTATCTATGTGTTAACTTAACCAACCCTGTCAAGCTAATCGCTCAAGTTAAATGGACTGACCTATGTGTAAATATGGTGACTAATGGAAGGACTGGTGAAAGATGAAATGAGATCAGACCATGACAGTCCCCACTTCAGCTCCTGAAGGGCAGGAGTCATGACAATAGGGACCAGGCAGACTCATATTGGAAGTCATTTTACCTTCTTAGTCCCTCTTGGATCTGGGACACCCTGTTGCCAAACAAACGTTCTGAAGACTAAGTCCCATTTTCATTTAGGTGAGTGTGTGGGCATTGGATCTGCTCAGATCACACGCTCTGGCTTGTTGCTGCAAATCCCTCCCTCCTAAGCAGCTTAGCTCTCCTCCAGATTTGATGGTGGTACTTACGATGTCATTTCCTTGGTTAGTCAAACAGGACAAGAATTATTTGTCCTGAAAGACAATGATCATGTTTCACCTTTAGTCTTGAGTAAACCTGCCAAAACTGAAGGCCTGTGCATTATATGAAGAAGAAAAAAAAAAAAAAGAACTTAGCCCAAGAGGAAAGCTATTCTTGATTTTGAATGTCTCTATTCTCTCTGCTCACTGGAGAAACAACTGTGCCATCATATTTTATATCACACTGCTGAACTGTTAGAACTTTTGCTGCCTTTGAAAATGTGTCCTCTTTCTTGGGAAATATATATATTTAAAAATATAAATAATGCATATTTTATATAATAAGTAAATAAATATGTATATCTCAATAAGGAACACAAAAAATATATTTTTTTACATCTCTTTCAGGTAAGATATTTCAAAGATTAGCATATGCATAAAGCTCATTAAGCTGAATAAATGTGGATTCAGATGAAGAATCGTTTGAGTTCCTGGAAGCCTATCCCTTATAAGGAGGTGCACAGCACATGATTATGAGAAAATGTAATTGTAAGGAGCACGATGGTAGCAATGGCACACTAGCTTTTTGACTCATCTGAGGTTGCACCTGTGTATTTACAACTTTTATTTTTAACTAGGAACTACTTCTTTTGAAAGGAACAGGATGTGTTCTTAGGAGGGGTTGATTACAAAGAAATAGGTTATCATGGGGTCGTGCTAATAACATAAGTGAAATAAAATATACTTGAAGAGTTCTTTTAAAAAATATCTCAATGAAGTTTTTAACAATAAAAACATAGCAGATGACATAATTGTATTAGAAAGAGTTGGTTGGGGGGGCGCCTGAGTGGCTCAGTCGATTCAGTGTCTGACTTGGGCTCAGGTCATGATCTTATGGTCCATGGGTTCGATCTCCACTTTGGGGTCTAGGCTGACAGGTTAGAGCCTGGGCCCTGATTCTGTGTGTGTCTCTCTCTCTGCCCCTCCTCTGCCTCGCTCTCTCTCTCTCTCAAAAATAAACATAATTTTTTTTTAAAAGAGTTGGTTTGAGTGTTGGAAGATATTAATCATCTGCATCACTGAAAATTGTGTAATTTCTCAGGATCTGGTTTTTCTGAGGTTCCTCAGATACCATTAAGGTCTCCTCTCTTTTTTTTCCTCCTGCTTCACTCATCTGCATTTCCTGCCCTGGCAACCAGTTTGTTCTCTATATTTAAGAGGCAGGTTTATTTCTTTTTTCATTTTTTTATTTATTAATTTCCACACATAAGTGAAATCATATCGTTTTTGTCTTTCTCTGGCTGATTTATTATTATTTTTTAAATATTTTTATTTATTTCTAGGAGAGAGAGAGACAGCGTGAGCAGGGGAGGGTCAGAGAGAGAGGGAGATACAGACTCTGAAACAGGCTCCAGGCTCTGAACCCATGAACCACGAGATCATGACCTAAGCGAAAGTCAGACGCTTAACCAACTAAGCCACCCAGGTGCCCCATCTGGCTGATTTATTTTAATTTAGCATAATATCTTCTAGATTTCTAGATCCATCCATGTTGGTGCAAATGGCAAGATTTCATTCTTTTGTTATAGCTGAATAACATTCATTGTGTGTGTGTGTGTGTGTGTGTGTGTGTGTGTGTGCGTGCGTGCACGCACGCATCACTTCTTTAACCATTCATCTATGGATGCACATGGCGTGCTTCCATATCTCAGCTATTGTAATTAATGCTGTAATAACATAAGGTTGCATATATATTCTCAAATTTTCTTTGAGTAAATACCAGGTAGTGGCATTACTCAATCATACAGTAGTTCTGTTTTTATTTTTAGAGGAATCTCCGTACTGTTTTCCACAATGGCATTCCTACCAACAGTGCATGGGTTCCTTTTTCTCCACATCCTCACCAACACTTATTATTTCTTGTGTTTTTAATTTTAGCCATTCTAACAGGTGTGAAGTGATATCTCATTGGGTTTTGATTTGCATTTTCGTGATGATGAGTGATTTGTGCATCTTTTGATGCATCTGTTGTCCATCTGTATGTCTTCTTTGGAAAAATGTCCATTCATGTCCTCTGCACATGTTTAAATTGGATTATTTGGGAGCTTTTTTGGTGTTGAGTTGTATAAGATCTTTATATATTTTGATACAAACCTCTTCCCAGTTATATAATTTCCAAATATCTTCTCCCATTCTGTAGATTGTCTTTTCATTTTGCTGATGGCTTCCTTTGCTATGCAAAAGCCTTTTATTTTGGCATAGTCCCAATAGTTGATTTGGGCTTTTGTTTCCCTTCCCTAGGGAGACTTATCAAGTAAAATGTTTCTATGGCTAATGTCAAAGAGATTACTGCCTAGAATTTCTTCTAGGAATTTTATGGTTTCAGGTCTCATATTTAAGTCTTTAATTCATTTTGAGTTTATTTTTGTGTGTGGCAAAAGGAAGTAGTCCAGTTTCACTCTTTTGCCTGTAGCTGTTCGGTTTTCCCACCACCATTTGTTGAAGAGACTGTTTTTTTTTCCCCATTGTGTATACTCTCCTCCTTTGTCATAGATTAATTGATCCTACAATCATGAGTTTATTTCTGGGCTCTCTATTCTGTTCTTTTGATCTGTGTTTATTTTTGTGCCAATACCATGCTGTTTTGATTACTATAGCTTTGCAGTATATCTTGAAATCTGGGTGATACCTACAGTTTTGTTCTTCTTTTTTAAGATTACTTTGGCTGCTTGGGGGTCTTTTGTTGTTCCATACAGATTTTAGGATTATTTGTGCTAGTTCTGTGAAAAGATTCTCTTGTGAGCTTGAGCTTATGACAAAGTTCAAGAGTAGGCCCTGTTCAGTCATCTGTGAGCTTACAGATGAAAGCCAGTTGGAGGAAACAAAACTGAGTGCTAGCCATTTTGCAAAAACAAGATTTTATTTTGCTATAAACAGAAATAAGTATGGGCTTGAGAGCCTAAAAAAATTAAAGATATACTTGGGATTCAGATTTACGTCTTTTTAAAATTAGATTTACATTTTAAGGCAAAGTCCCAGTCTTTCAAAAGGCAGCAACATGAGGTTTTCAGGGAACAGCAAATGAGGGACTCAGATCCAAAGGGTTTTCCCCACTATAATTAACTTTTATTTCCTGCATCTTAGAAAGCTATTATTTTTCTTTAATTTCTCTTAAAATATTTAAAAGAAAGCACAGAATGAATCATTGACTAATATATTGATTATCATCTAAGATTTTGGGGGGTTAATTCTTGCTAGCTGAGAATAAACCTGGTTTCTAGTAGATGTTTGGAAGAGGGGCCCCCACTGGGAAGAACAGGTCTCCACAGAAAGGAGATGTGATAGGGGAAGCCCAAAAGAAGCATTTGGGAGAAGAGAAAGTACAGATCCCTCAAAACAAAACCACAAAACATTGAAGGCTCAAAGGTGGGATGAAGTACAAATGAAAAGTGTAAAAATGCTAAAATAAATGCAAATGAAAAAATATACAGATTTTTTTTTAAATCTGAGGAAACCTGTAATAATTGAAAATTGTAAGAAGGTGCAAGTGTTGAGGAATTTCTGCTGTCTATGCTGTAAGTGTAATCAGATCGAATATTGTCACTGAGCACTGCCAGGCCCCTCTCCCATCTGGGAAATGCTAAAGACCAGGCGGTGGGTAGAGGAGATCTAGACAGAAGTCCTCCAGTGAGTCCTGGGTGGCCAGGTTAGGGCAGGCTGTGGAACAGGATGCATCACAGAATTTCAATTATTTTCCTGTGGTACAGGGCAGCATTTATGAGAGAGAGACAGAGAGAGACAGAGAGGAACATGGATGATTATTCTCACTACTGAAAATTCAAAATAACAACATTTAGATGGTTTTCAGATATCTTTCTAGGACAGTTCGTCTGTTGACAGGGTAACAGTGAAACAGAGCTCCCTCTAGACATCCCGCTTGTGAGAGAATACTAGCTTTCCAGAAGTCAGTGTTGCAAAATGTATCAGAACTCTGTCAATATCCATTGATCTTTGTTATAGGAATTCCAATTCTACAAATAAAAGGCAGAAATCAAAGATACATGTAATGTTATACGAACAAAGACATTCTCTAAAATATTATTTTGAAACTGGAAGAAAATCTACATGTACATCAGTTTAGAACTGATTAATAATGGCACTGGCTTATAATAGATTAACATTTTACTACACTATTAAATAACATGGAAAATATATAGGGAGGAGCAGATATACACAGCAGTACATAGAGGATGATGTTAAGTTTGTGAAACAAACAATATATAAAAGACAAAGGGGAAATTTAACAGCATAATAATAGTGGTTATATCCTATGTGGTATGATGATGAATCATTTTTATTTTCTTTCATTTTTTATATTTTAAACTTTTTATAATGGATATCAAATCATTTTCTACTGAGAAACATAAACATGTTTTTAAGTTCATTCCAGAAAAGGCTGCAGACTTCTGAAACATCACATTCAGAGCTTTTAGGTTTCAGCCAGATGCCAGACACTCTGACTGACATTTGGCGAAATGGTTTCTTGGTTTAAAGTTCCCTTGGCCCAGGTCTTAGAAGTTCATGGAACAGATGGCTTCAATTTGAAGGACGTATCTGGTAATAGACAAAGGCAAAGCTGTCCCTCTGTGCTGAAGGAAATAGGGCATTGACCAGGATACATTTTCAGTTCTGGCATTTTTTCCTACTCTTTCATACAAAGATTTTTGTTGCTGAACTCTGGCTCACAGAAAGGGTAAAATCAATGTCACAGAAATTTCGGTAGCTAAATTAAACATCTCTGTGGCGGTCCCCCTTACAGAGTATGGACCAATGACTAAGCAGAGTGGTTTGGAATGGCAGTGGGTGAACATTTGTATCGTGCAGTGGTGATGTAGAACTTGAGATGTGCATGTCAGTTTTCTCCTTTCTAACCCACTTAGCTATTCCCATGCACTTGGGGACAGTAGATCCAGGAAGCTACCTGCAGGTAGCACTGTCACAACCACATACAACCGATGACAAACCATGAAGTTATTAAAATTTCTGGTCTTGAGATTCCTCCCATTGATCGTCAGGTAGAAGAAGTATGGGGATAGTGTAGATGCCAAACACATGGAGCTGAATATGTTAACTGGAAAAGCCAAAAGCACCTCCAGCTGACCTTTGTATCTAAGAAGTTAACAGACATGCTGGCACAGAAAAATAGAAATCTCTTTTACTTGAAACGTTCATGACATCATTATTGGTCTTTTGCACTAATTTCTCCTTAATCCTTCCCCGAAGTGAAACTAGCAAGGCTAAGTGCTTTTTCTGCCCTATTTACTATTTATTTTATAGGTAAATTTTGTTATTATAATGTATTTAGTGGGAGGAGGAGTCTTTAATGGTGGCAGTCCTGAGGGGAGCCTGTGTAGTCTGGGTCCTGGCAAGGGGAATCCCACATCTCACTTAGCCTGGCTCCACATACTTCACTTTTGTGAACATGCCATAGCCTCCTCTCCTTTATCATGTTGACCAGGATAATTTCAGCATACCCTTTAACACCTCCAGCTGTTTGTTTCCAAATCGTCAACTCTTTCTTCTAAATAAGGCTTTTTACTAAATGGAAAACATTTTCCTACTTCTTTTCTTTTTTTTTTTATTTATTTTTTTTAATTTCCAGGAGAGAGAGAGAGAGACAGCGTGAGCAGGGGAGGGTCAGAGAGAGAGGGAGTCACAGACTGAAACAGGCTCCAGGCTCTGAGCTGGCAGTCAGCACAGAGCCCGACGCGGGGCTCGAACCCACGAACCGTGAGATCATGACCTAAGCGAAAGTCGGATGCTTAACCGACTAAGCCACCCAGGCGCCCCTTCCTACTTATTTTCTGTTTCTAATTCAATAAATGCATTTCTTCTTCAAGTTACCATTACATGTCACCCAATCCTACCCTGTTTTCCTACTCTTTTCAGTGTGATTAGCAAAATTGAGACCAGCAAAGGTGTAGTATACAGGATTGTGTTGTCCATCCATGGTTGTTTTCTTCATTAATCTAATTCTTAAATCTGATTATTAGATTCTTGGATCTAATTATTGATTCTAGTGTAAAATTCACCAAAATTTTCAAAGAATTTAGCATGTGTAAAAAAGAAGAGTGTAAACAGTGTTAGACTGGTATTCTGAAACAGTCCATTTGAGTCCTGAATTTCACCGTCTACTTGTGTGACCTTGAGGAAGTTACTTCATTTTTCTGGCTTGGCTCTTGGATGTGGATGACTGCTGCTTTACTTACTTCCCGTGCCTGCTGTGAGATCAAATGGGGGCATCGTCTGTGGAAAGGAACAGTAAATCTCGATGCAAATATATCATATCATCAATGCTGAAATATTAGCCTTGGTATCTGCATGATGCTGGAAAACTGACAAATAGTTTTATGAGTTAGGCTCGTTCTAAAAGAAAAAACAATACAAAACAAAACAAGACAAATCCCTTCAGAAGCATTATCTCCGTGTGTTTAGGACCTTTCATATTTGACCAAAATATTTTGAGCTCCTTCAGGATAAAAGTCTTATGCCATTCAGATTTATATTCTCATTACTGAATGGAGTATCTCAGTCTTACTAGACGCTCAAGTAAGAGAAAACACAGATATATGTGAAAATGCACAATTTCCCCATTATCTGTCCATTTAACATGGGCAGAGCATATTAAATCCCTTTCTTGAAGACCTTCTTTAAATTTCATTACGTCTTATGCCTGACGTATTTCCTCAGAAGTAAGGCCAGTTCTTGTTTCTTTATACTGTGTGAAATTACTAGTTTTCATGGATTGACTATCCATATGTATAATTCCAACTGATTCTCCCTATCTCCATTGGTGCAGATGGTGATTCTCATTTCGACAAGAGTATTATAGGTTGCTTTGCACACCATTCAGAGGTCCTAGAAATCTCAAGGATTCCCATGTGTAACAGTCTGCATGTGCATATTGTACACATGCACTATTTTTACTTTCATTGGTAAGAGGTAGTTTGAAAGAGATTCATCATGTACATTTCGTAAATATGAGATTTACTAAAGGAATGATTAGTGAGAAACTGGTCTCTAATATAGCCTCCAAAGGAGAAAGTAACCCCTGGAGATGGGGCAAGTGAGCCAAACTGAAGAATATCAGATAGCAACTGGAAAAGAAGAAGGAAAAAGCATGCTTAGGTGCCACAAAGACTAAGTTGCTTCTCAAAACCACTTTTTGCTAATAGTATTAAAAATTCTTTTTTTTTATTTAAAGAGAGGAGAGTGTGAGTTGGGAAAGGGCAGAAGGAGAGTGAGAGGAAATCTTAAGCAGGTTCCATGCTCAGTGCAGAGCCCTACGTGGGGCTCAGTCTCAACATCAGGAGACCATGACTTGAGGTGAAACTGAGAGTTGGATGCTTAATCGACTGAGCCACCCAGGTGCCCCTAAAATTCATATTTTTAACAGGAGATCAGGAAACATTAATTAAATTTTTTAAACATCTATTTATTTTTGAGAGACAGGGAGATATAGAGCATGAGGAGGGGAGGGGCAGAAAGAGAGGGAAACAGAATCCGAAGTAGACTCCAGGCTTTGAGCTCTCATCACAGAGTCCAACATGGGGCTCAGACTCTTGAACCATGAGATCCTGACCTGAGCCAAAGTCAGCCGCTTAACTGACTGAGCCACCGAGGCACCCCTGTTATTATTATTTTAGATTCCATTCTTTTGGAAGAATCCATCTGAGGGAACTAAGGGAAGGTATTACTATTTGTCATTTCAGTATAGAGAATGTTAGGCTGTCTATAGGATGTGAAGGAAGAGATTTGCAAGGAAAATCTGTGCCAACAATGTGTCATCATTAACCTAAGAATACCTTATTTGTTACTAACATAACTGCAGTGTTTTAGGATCAGTTTCAATTGCTTTAGGCACTGTAGCTTAAATACTCAAAACACTCCACAAAATAGATTTAATAACACAGTAGGACATTATATATCTTAGACTGTTGGAATTGGATATTGAAGTTTTCTGTGTAAGGAGTAAACTCCACGAAAAAAACATATTTTATTTCATAACACATTAGTAATTGTGAAAATAATATCTCAACTTCATTTGAGTAGACTGCATAAACCAGAAGTCAGGCCTGCCTCATTGATCCAATCTCTGTATGTTTGGAACCTCCCCTCTCTCAGCAACTGCCCCAAGAGCATACAAATCTTCCACATTAAGCGTCAGAGTTTTAGAATAATTAACATGGTATTCCTAGAATCATAGAACCTAAGATAGGTGAAAAAAGTGTTATTTATACCAGTTCTTTTATTTCGCAGATAAAAATCAATACCAGAAAAGTTAAATGACTTTCTTAAAGTTTCAGAGCCAGCAAATAACAAATCTAGGATTCAATTTTCAGTATTTCCAGCGCCAAGTTTTCACAGTATCATATTGCATTCTTATTTTTTTTTTATTTTTAAAGAATAATTGTACTTTGAAACAACAGGAACATTCAGCAGAGGAGAACAGATCGAATTATGGTTTCTCTGTAATGTAGAATAGCAGTAAGAAATCCTGGTTCAAAGCATTTTTAATAACATGAAAAGTGGTTCTGACATATTAAGCGCAAACATGATTATAAAAGATACATTATGAACCTAAATTTGTAAAATTTAAATTTATATAAAATCACTTGATATTATTAATTATTATCTCTGGGCCGCAGGTGACATTTATACTCTTTGCAGTTTTCTCTGTGTTCCTAGTTTTCTCACCATGAGTTATATTACTATAACTTTGTTAACCAAGCAAATCAACTGCTTAGGGTAGGTTAAATTGTGCCTTATTTTAGTTAGTTTATCATATGTATATGAGAATGTGATACGATCAATATATAAGTTGGAATCCCATGGATACAGGCTTGTATTTTAGCTCTGTTGGTAGCTAGTTGTGCAACCAGGGATGCGTCTGCACTCTCGGAAGCTCCATTTTCATATCTGGAAAGTAGAATTAATAACCACCCTACAGATTTTTGGTAGAGATTAAGTGAGATTGTGCATTTAATGCATATAAAATGCCTACCCAAATGGAGATAGTAGCCATTCTATAATTGTTCACTTCATTTAATTAGTTCAGCTTTATGAACTCATAAATTTTTATTAATAAAAACTACCATAAAATGCTATTTTCATTAAATAGTTACAAAACCTGATTTTTAAAATCAAGTATACTGTTGCTGAAATGCCTTACTGCAGTGCGAAGCGGGAATGCTGGGGAGAAGAGGGACAGGGGAGAGAGTGGGTCAGTGTGTGTGATTCTCATGTGAGAATGTAGGACAGAGAGTAGTGTGTGATTCTGGGGCTCAAATGTTTTAAATTACTCAGTTCATAGCACCAGAACTTCTTCAGTATTTTGGATGCAAATGCATTTTCTGGTTCTACTCAAGAAACTAGAAACTTAAACAGACTAAACTTAAACAGATTAAAAACCCTCTCCAGATCTTTTGAAGTAATTTACCTAAATGTATGACCATATATACATATGTATATATATATATATATGGTGTCAAGCAACCTTAACTCATTAGACTAATGATTTTTCTATGTTTGAGAAACAGCATGATCCAGATGTTAGGTAATACCTATGTGAGCCAGTAAGTCACTTTATTTTAGCAGTCTAACAACTGGGTACCATTATTGTCTTGGCACTCAGTAAAAATGTCGCATTGCATTTAATCAGCTAGACTGCACTGTTAACCAGTATTTCCACACATCTGTCATGCAACCTTTAGAGCCTTTGGATCATCAAAGAACTGTTACATTGCGCAGTCTAGATTTAGTGGTACTCCTCTTTAAATGCATTACAATCTCATATGTGAAGATTCTCTAATCAGAACATCTGATTTTCTAGAAGAGTTCTTTCACAGTATTTGAAAACAAAGAGAGGTCTCTATAGAAAAGCCTTTCACTTTTTTGCTCCTTTTAAAAGTGTCAAGTGTCAAAGCATCTACCAAAGCAGCTGAGGAAATGAGAAACTCAGGATGATGTTAAAAGGAAAGAGCAGAAGTAAATGGTTTCACTGGGTGGAATTCATAATGTAAAGTGAGTGAAACCACCTTTCAACTACCTTGTTTCACACCTGCATGATATTTCCTGTCACAAAACAGTTTAAAATACTGTGCGGTCCAAATAGGTAATACATCTGCTGAAATGCCAGGTCTCTAACCTGGGCTGCTATTTCCAATCATGAGGCTGACTGTCTAGAAGTCTGGATAAAACAGAACGTATTTTTTTCTTATAAGAGTCACAGCTGCTTCTTGTCACTCATGGCGAAATATTTTCATGTTTCATTAACCTGGTGTCTATTAGGTAAATACACAGCAGCATTAACTGTTTAAACAAGTGCTTTGGTCAAGTCAGGTCAAGCTATTGCAAAAATTTAACCTGAAACTAAATGGGAAATGAAGCTGGCATTTCATTTCCTATAAACTCTAACATGGGTATTGAAAAGCATATTTGGATTGTCACAAATGAAGGCTTTTCTTTCCAAAATTGGCAAAATGGCATTGTAATGTATGGCATAATCTTTTCCATTGATAGGCTTGAAACCACGAGAAGTAAGTCAGAAATGCACAATTTCTCTGTTCTGGCGAGATAGTAAAGCAAACTCAGGTACTTGTCAAGAGAATGCATTGATATGGGAATGTTCTGAGAAAGCAAAGGTGTGCAGCACAGACTTAGTTCCACTTAGAAGACAGGGTTCTGTCTGCCACAGTTATGTAGCCAGAAAATAATACTTGGAACAGTGGATTGTTTCTGCCCAAAGGGAAATGCTTTTGTTTTTATCCATTTCCATTTTTCTTCTTCATGCACAGACAGGCACCAATTTGTGGCTTGCTGATAGCAGAAACAGAAACCAACCACTGTGAGTGACATTCATTTCCCTCGCAGATGACCCCTGATTTATGCCTTTAACTACGGCTTTGATACTTGATGTGGAAAGAGGCCCAAGACTGACTATGGTGCAGTGGCGTCTGCTAGGCCTGTAGAAGCCTTTAGTCATTTTGCTTCAAAGGAAAGATGGAATCTCTACATCTTTGCTGCTCAAAATATGTACCTGGATCTAAAGTATTGGGATTAGTATTGGCATCTCCCGGGATCTTGCCTGAAATGCAGAGTCTCAGTCCCCACCTCAGGCCTGCAAATCAGAATCTGCATTTTAAGTAGATTCCCAGGGACGCTTATGCATAGTAATGTTTGAGAACACTGGTCTAAACAGTGGTGCTTGGGGTTTCCTTGGCTCTTATGTTAGATACTACAGCCTCTGGAAACATTAGCCAGTTTAAACAACTATATCAGTCAGGGTTCTCCAGAGAAACAGAATCAATAGGATGCATAGAAAGTGATTTATTTTAAGGAATTGGCTCACATGATTATGAAGGCCGAGAAAGTGCCCATCTCTGCAGTTGGCAAGCTAGAGATCCAGGAGAGCCAATGATGTAAGTCCAGTCCAAGGCCAAGGCCTAAGAACCAGGAGAGCTGATAGTGCAAGTTCCAGTCTAAGAGCTGGCAGGCTTGTGACTCAGGAAAAAGCTGATGTTTCAGTTCAGGTACAAAGACATGAAAAGACTCAAGTCTCTGCTCAGTCCCTTTCTTGTGGGAGGGCCAGATTTTTTGTTCTACTCAGCTTTTCAGTTGGTTGGTTTTAAGAGCCACCTACCTTTAGGGAAGTCAATCTGCTTTACTCAGTCTACCAATGTTAATTTCACCCAGAAACACCTTCCTAGACATGCCCAGACTGATGCTGAGCAAATATCTGAGTACCCATGGCCCAGTCAAGTTAAACATAAAATTAACTATCACAACAACTGTCATGGATAAAGTACTTTGAAGGAAACATTTTCCTGGCCAAGTTTGGTTTGGTTTTTTTTGTTTTGTTTTGTTTTTTTGGTTTTTTTTTTGGCCAGATTTGGAAACTGGTCCAAGTTCCTTGAAGCGCCACAGCTACAAAAGAATACTGTGCTCAGAAATCTGAGACACAGTTTTCTTTTCTCTATCATCACCACCCATTTCAACCTCCTCCCACTATGTCGATAGTAGCACGGGCAGAGAAAGCAAAACCCTAAGGGAAGGTCACACATGAAGCAATGTGCATCCTTGACCATTGCTTGCTTTGGTCTTCAGGTATATCCAGTCTCAACTTTTCTTTCCTTAGCATATCTTCTCTATTTGGAGACATTTTAGCGAAGGCTATAATTATTATTACATTTGTATATTCATCAACTATGGCAGTTCACTTCTCCATTTGATTTTTGTTATTTATAAAGTGTCCATCATTCTAAGCCTATTACTATAAATTAGAGGTTATTTACCATGTTGACACAATATGTAGGGTTTGGCTGATATAGGCCTAGTCATGAACTACTTTTCTGTTTTCATCTCCTAATGAATCGGATTTTTCAAGTATTAATATTTGTGTTTCACTCTTGTATTCTCTACTATAGTTTTTCAGTAAATCTAGAAAAAGAATTCTTCTCTTTTTAATTTATCTTACAACTGTGTATTATCCTAAATGGCTAAAACATTTTAATTCAAATACATCTTCTCACAAAGTTCATCTCTTTGACAACTTGTAGCAGCTCTCCTTTCCTTATTTATTTTCACTAGCTGAGTCTCAGAGTAGCTGTATTTTTTCCTTTTCTATTAAAAAAAAATCTGCTTGTGATGATGTCACCTGGGAGAGACCAAGAAAAACAGGAAGCATGGTGTCAGCATATATGTGCAGAATAGCACATGTCATTGCAATTTTCTCCTTTTGATAAAGGCATAAACATTATGCTGATTATATTTAGGATAATACATGTTTTAGTTAAAAATTGACAGTAAATTAAAGATAACTGTATAGCTTAGCAATACTTGACTATATAAATTTTTAATTCTTACTTAAGATAGCTAAGTTAATGATAATGTAACCCAGTATATCTTTTTAGGATTTAAGTAGAAATGAGTCAGTGATTTTGCTTGTACAAGACCTTATCTAATACCTGATACTTGGTTCTGCTCTGGTATTTGGCACCTGGGTGCTTGTACTTCTCCTTCCCTTGAAATTAGGCCTGCTGAATTGACTTGCTCTGATCATGGCACCATCACATGTGTCACATCTCGGTGGACGAATTTAACTGTTTGAGGTGCTACACTTCAGTCTTTTGCTGCTGCTGTTGTGATTTTCCAGGTGGAAAGATTTCATCAGTCTGGCAAAGATAGGATGACAGAGGTCAGAAATACCCATCAATGCCAGAGGACATGAAATGGGAGTAAAAAATTATCACAACACAGACTAATCTATCCTGGCAAATGCACTGATGTGAAGTTAATAGCCTTGGAGAATACTGAACAGATTGAGGCAGAACTGCTTGGTGTTGGCAGAGGACTATGGGAGACTGACCCCTGACCAGGGGTTAGGATTACACTCTTGGTTGTTAAGATGATGTGTCAAAATCCAACATGAGTCCAGCTATATCCCCTGTAAGAACAAGCAAAGTAGACAGAAAAAGGAGGCCAACAGCTGCCAAATCAGGGTTCATCAGGGTCAGTGTTGTACCCTTCTTTGGCCAGCTACTTCAAACTTGAGAGTGTACACCTGGAGAAGGGAAAGCATCTTTCTGTGTGACCTGGCAGAGAAAACTAACTATGGACAGTTTGTGTCAGTTTATCCTTATTGTTTCCTTTGTCCACAAAATCCAGTGAATCCTACTTCCTTTTTTAAGTTCTTGGAATGGAATAGCTAGTTTAAACCATCATGAGGGAGGCTTATATATATAAGAGGTGTGTAAGGGGTGCGTAACTAATTCTCCCATTAGTTTGGAAGTCATTCTAGAGATACCCTACCACTTTTGGGGGGGATGTCCTGACTGGATGTGATACTTTTTAGCTGCACACAAGTGGATATGCTACTTAATCTCTTTAAACCTCTGTATCTTTTCTTTTTCTTTATCATTTTATTGTTGTTTCAAGACCTCAAACTATTGTTATAATTAGTACATGGGAAAATCTAGAAAGGGCTCAACTTGTCCCCTGAACTTCCTCTCTTCTTCCTCTTCCTTTGCTTTCCCTTCTCTCTCTTTCCCGACATACTCACTTCTTCCTTCCTCCCCTTTCCCACTTCTATCCTTCTTTCCTCTGTTTTCCTTGTTCTTACTAATTCTAAATATAGAACCATTGGTCCAGGTAAATGTATTCACTTTGTTATTGGATGTAGGTTTCACTTTCCCTCATCCTTTCATGGACCTTTTCACTTCTGTATATCCATCTTTTCGAATTTCTTCATTCAGAAAGTTAGTATTTATCTTCAAAAATATCTTCTAATTAGCATTAATTTATTCAGGTCACCTTTTTCCCCATATGATATCTCCTCTGTTCAAATTTCCTCAGGTATTGCTGTCTGTTAGTATTTTTAAAAGCATTTGATTTAAAATTCCTTAGTTGCAGGGCATTTGTGTTTTAGTTTTTAAAAATTACCAAATATCAGCTTTTTTTTTTGTTAAGCCTGCTGCAAGATTGTTATGGGGATGAGGAAAGAGAAAAAAAAGGGAGAAATCCTCATGACCCAGACATAATCTCTGTTTTCATTTGTTCTACATTGTTCCAGGAATATATACCATGAGGAGAATAAATATAAAGACTTAATTTTATTATATACAACCATACAGTTTTTATTTTTATTTTTTGTTAATAAACTTTTTTTTTTGTTAATGTTTTATTTATTTCTAGGAGAGAGAGAGACAGCATGAGCAGGGGAGGGTCAGAGAGAGAGGGAGTCACAGACTGAAACAGGCTCCAGGCTCTGAGCTGGCAGTCAGCACAGAGCCCGACGTGGGGCTCGAACCCACGAACCACGAGATCATGACCTAAGCAAAAGTCGGACGCTTAACCGACTAAGCCACACAGGCGCCCCCATACAGTTTTTAATGAAGACATTTAATTCAATAGTATTAGAATGTTTCAGAAGGAAAGCCTCAGAGTAATTGGAGCCATTGCAGATTCATATACTTTTCTTATAAGAGATATTATTGGCGCTCCTGGGTGGCTCAGTTGGTTAGGTGTTCTACTTCAGCTCAGGTAATGACCTCACGGTCTGTGAGTTCAAATCCCATGTCAGACTCTGCACTGACAGAGCAAAGCCTGCTTCAGACCTTCTGTCTCCCCTTCTCTCTCTGCTCCTCCCTTCATGCTCTCTCTCTCAAAACTAAAATAAACATTAAAAAAAGAGTTATTACTGCCTAAAGATTCTTCTGATATGAAAAAGATAGTTAGGAAAGCCATTCAGAAGTTGGAATCAATTTAATTCTATGTCACTTGACTCCCTGTTATGAAAGACAGACCCTCATAATTCTTCTATCTGCTTTACATTTCCAATTTTATTTGTTTTATTTTCATTTTTACCTGTATACAAATGCAGTATTGTGACCTGTAAGCATATCCATACAATAATTTTTTTATTATTTCTATATTTAATTTTATTTGGTTCCCACCAGCATTTCTTGTTCTTTATTTTGGTGTATTTCATTTATAAGTAGTGTTTCAAGGAAAGGTTCTGGGCATCTGTTCTCTGGATTCTTTCCTGTTTGCCTTGTATTTTTTACAATAACTCTGCTTCATATAATATAATTTATTAATAGTTTCTTTTATATATTATTGTACATAAAGCACATTATTATATATTACAGCAGACAGTGTGAGGCCACACTGTATTTCTCCCCTTGCATGTGACTTGCTGTTTCTCCTTAGATACATGGAGTGTTCTTATTTGCCCTTAAAATTCTCCACCAATATATATCTCCATGTTGAGCATCTTATACCAGACTTCCCTGAAATCTCATGGATTTTGTTATTGTTGCTTTTTTTGATATTATAGATTGTATTTTTTTTTTCTGTTCCATTTGTTGAATTCTTGAGTTCAGGGATACCAAATAGTAGGTTGACTTGCACTTGTGTGTCCTTTGTGTCTACTAACTTCCTTCCATTAGGTTAATCTTTTTGTGTTTTGTTTTTGCTTTCACTGAATTTTTCTCAAACTCTTCCTCTGTGATACTGATTTCCAGGCATGTCTGTTTTGTCCCATTAACTTTTCAATTTATTCATTAATTGTTACATAAGTATTATCCACAACAATATCATACATATAGATATAGGTCATCAATCTCTCACTCCTCCCTTTTTAAACATCTCATTCTATTTGCTTTATCATCTCATCTTTGAGTTCCTGCTGGTATAATACATAGTCACAATAAAAAGTCCTATACTCTGGTGATTTTTCTTTTTGTTGGGGGGATATGTTTTCTTCTAGCTTAGGTACTTACCTTGCAAAGGATTTTCCTTTTCTTTCCACTACAATGCTTTTGCCTAGTTGCCATGTGAATTCAGTCATCTTGTTTATTCTTGAGTGGTCCTGTCCAAGTCTTCTTCTATTCAATCTGTTATAATGTCACACTGTATTTGAGAATCGTGCCTTATCTCCTCCAATGGTTGTTTGAAGACCGGGTCTTTCATGTGCTTTCTCTTTTTCTGTAGCCCTGGGAATTGTTAGGGGCAGGGGGAGAACTCAACTGTGGAGGTACCCACATTTACTTGGGCTACTCTCTTCTGAGAGTCTAAGAAATGTATGATGTTTCACTCCTTTTGGTGGGGGGATGGAATATACATCTCTGCGGGGGACACTTAGATTTCAGCCCTTTGTTCCAGGTCAGTGTGGAGTCCTAGAAGCCTTATTTCTGTCAGTCAGCTCTGTTGTTTACTCCCCTCATTTATCTATTTTCCCCAACATGTATTTTCATTAGTCAGAATTGGGACGACAATGCTACTCACTCAGTTTGCCTTCCTTTTATTGAAGACTTTTACTGAAATTTCTTGGGAATTTTGCCACACTGTGTTGTATGTTGCCTCTTCCCTCTGTTCAGAATCTTATCTTTCCTACTTTGACCATGAGTTTGGAAGTTTTTGGGTATGGATGGTGCTCCCTTCTTTGGTTGTTGCCAGGCAATTTTTTTCTTTTTTCTTTTTTTAATGTTTTATTCATTTCTAGGAGAGAGAGAGAGACAGTGTGAGCAGGGGAGGGTCAGAGAGAGAGGGAGACACAGAATCTGAAACAGGCTTCAGGCTCTGAACTGGCAGTCAGCACAGAGCCCGACGTGGGGCTCGAACCCACGAACCGTGAGATCATGACCTAAGCAAAAGTCAGACGCTTAACTGACTAAGCCACCCAGGCACCCCAATTGTTTTCTTTTTTGGATTTGTTCTTGTTGTTAGTTCTGAGAAAGGGAGATTGCTTATTCAGCAATGTTAATTAATCTATTTTAACATATATTTTCCCTCATTTAAATTGTATGTTCCCAAATATTTAGATATGGAGTACAAGTTATGTGAAATCTCAGTAAGTACCCTACGCTAGTGATTACACTGGGAAATAGACCAAATCAGATTTAGGTTGGAGTATTGTCTCAATACTTGGTAGCTATGTGACCTAAGTAAATCACTTTTCCTCTTTGAACCTGATTCTTCATTAGTGAAACATGAGTGAGAATAACAATAACATCTTTCCTAGGTTGTAATGTAGGATATCGTAGAGAACATATGAGTAAATGGCAGGTATACGAGAAATACTCAGTATTTATTGTTTGAATGCCTTTCAACATATCACCAGAGCAGTGCTAAAATATTAACATGTGCTTTTAGGAGTGGTTAGAATTAAATTTGAAATAATTTTGGTACATTATGGCATTTTTGTATTCTTATTATGAAAGGAAGGTGAACCTATCAAATAAAATGAGATATGGCAATTAACCAAAATCTCAGGCTCTATTTTCAAAGAATATTGGAAGTTCCTTCAAGTGTCTTTGGAAATGGCTTTGTTTTCTTTTGCATGTAAGTAGGTCCTATGAATTTAGAAGCTAGCTTTTGTTCTTTATGGGAAATTTCAGTTTCCATAATTAGTTTCTTTTTGTTTGCCTTCTCTTCCTTAAATAAATAATGCAGAGCAGCATAGCCTGTGTGAGTATGGAAGTCTCTGCTGACTGGAAAGCAAGTCTGTCAGGTACATTTTCTGTTAGAAATATCAGGTTTGCAGTAGAGGGAGGTGAAAATCAACAATGTTTTGTCCAGTGTCACTTCCCCTTGCTGAAATATTCCAAGAAAGGATTTTTTTAATGCTTCTGTATATGCACCTCTGAGTAGGACTGACAAGAACTGGTAGGAAGAACTTAGAAAATGGCCCAAGGGTCCACCTGCCAGCTCTGACCTGATCATAAGCTGATGTACTCTGAGTTTTCGTTCACACACTCAGAACCATGAAAGTTTGCATTAGCCTTAATATCTAAGAGTGCTGCAGTTTACAAATAATAATAAAGTTAAAATCATAGCTGTCATTTGCTGAGCAGCTGTCATGGGACTGTGCTGGGAATTTTCATCTATTTTCTCATGTGGTCCTAACACAACTGCAGGGGAGTATTACACCTCACTGTAGTGATGAAGAAAATGATACCAGAATGGTCAGATAACTTGCCACTGTCAACTCTCTAAGCTTCTAAGTGACAAACAGCTATACGTGTCACTCAGGTATAAATGGCTAGCAAGCATGTGTGCCCCAGTTTCTCTGATTATAAAATTCTCATTTTCCGCTATTCTATATTGCTTCCCAGAAATCTCAGTTAACAAAAAGTTATTTTCTTCATTCTTTTTTAACAGCTTTATTGACATATAATTTACATACCAAAGGTTCACCCATTTAAAGTATGTATTTCAATGATTTTAGCATAGTTAAGAGTTGACCAACCATTACCATCATCTAATTTTAGAATATTTTTATCACACCAGAAGGAAACCTTAGAGGGTGAAAATGCAAACTACACAAGTGAAAGCAAAAAAAAAAAAAAAAAAAAAAAAAGTTAATTTTTGTCACATACTCAAGATACATTCAACTATGGTTATATCTTCTTCTATTGTAGAATCGCTGGTATTTGAAATCATGACCCCCCGCCAATGGGTTTATGGGTCTTAACTTTAATAAGATTTATGGTTTGGCTTCTGACCCTTTTTTTCTGAACTTAATTCCTCCTAGCTTTCTCCTCTCTCTCCTCCAATCACACACTCTGATAATACACAGTCATCTGCCCTTCTTGCAAGATATCCAACACTTCTGCTCCTTTGCTGGAGGTTTCAACTACTTGAAATTTTCTTCCCAGAAATCTTCTATCTGTTACCTATTCCCTTTCTACCTGTCTCCCATTTTTACTACAGTTTGCTGATGATTGTTATAATAGCTATCGATTGATTGACTTCCCAAGTATGAGATGCAGACTTTACATTGATCCCTTTTATGGTCTTTATCATATTTGGTAGAAAATTCTTTTTATCTATCTATCTATCATCTATCTATCTATCTATCTATCTATCTATCTATTTAGTAAATGAGAAATCTTGACCATAAAGTTTCCAAGAATACTGCTAAAGCATTGGGATTCATGTGTCTGACTACAAAGTGGGTAGATAGTCAGCCTCAGAGCAATAAATCTGCCAGACTATTTGGCCGGAATTACAGTTACTTCTGTGCAGATCTGAATTGCCTGCAAAGATGTGGACCAAAGCCAAAAATTTAGAGCAGATGTTCCAAGATGGAATTGATTGTAGAGAAGCCACTAGGGGACTTGGTACTACTGATGGCTTCTCTCCTTGCTGATCCACATACTTGCTTTATCTTGGATTTGAGTCTGTCCTTCTCCAGGCTTCTTCAGGTTTCTGCCCAAGAGGTGTGTAAGTCTTCTACTGCTCTAAAAATTCTTGTAAGGAAAAGTCTGCCTTATTTACATGCCAATCCTGTAGTAGGGCTCTGAGCTGGGTGCCTGGTGCTAGCTCTTATACAGGATTGAGCATCAGGCTCTGCCCTGGTGAATGTGCTAAGTAATGCAAGTTTGAGGATAAGCAGGACCCTTTCGTTAACATAGTAGAGAAATGTGACCCGGATATACTTGTGAAGGGAAGTGCAGTTGTCAAGTACAGGCATGCAGATAAGACTGTAAGCCTGACAGTTTAAAGGATTTATGTCGTTCAGTCCTCACAACAGCTCAGTTGTTTAGATACTCTTGTGATAGCTAATAGATGAGAAACTGACACCTGGTAAGTAACAGAACCAGATGAGTCCCCAGGTCTGCTCAGTACCACAAGTGGTACTCTCCATCAGGTCATATGCTACAAGGGGCCCCGGTGACTCAGTTAGGTAAGCATCCAACTCTTAGTTTTCACCTCAGGTCATGATCTCACAGTTTATGAGTTGGAGCCCTGCATCAGGCTCTGCATGGTCAATGTGGAGCCTGCTTGGGATTTTTTTTTCTCTCTCTCTCTTTCAAAATAAATAAATAAACATAAAAAATAAGCTTTAAAATATGATGCCAAAATTGAGTCTTTCTATATATATACAAAGTCATTTATAGTTACATATTTTATATAATATATAAATGTAGGTGGGTATATATACTTTAATATACTAATATGTATTTGTATTTTTAGCCTTTGTTCTATTGTCTGTATAGTGAAAGTGGTCATATAGTACTTACAATATTTGTAATATAGTACTTACAAAGTGTAAAGACATTAATATTAGAATACTATATATTAATTTAACAAAAATAAATGTTTTAATATAGTTTTAAATAGAATTATTCCATTAACTAGATACACGGTTGACAAAAAAGGGTCAGGTGAGGCTTTGCCTTTCCTTGAGTACTTAAATATAATTTATTATCTAATTATATTAGTCAAACTAAAATATCTATATAGTTCAATGAAAAGTACATGATTTTCTTTGTGGAAACTATAAAATCTTTTGTATTTACTTTTAAGCATTTAATTTTTATTTAATTGGAATCACTATGCAACTAAATGTCTTTTCTACTATACTAAATGTCTTTTTGTAGTGGTAGAATATGATACACCTTTATATGAATTTATACAGCATTTCTAAATATCTTTGTGTGTACAGAGACTAATCTGCATGTGCATTAATACGTATATGTATATTAATTTGAAGTTTGAAAAGCATATAAATGTCTGTGGTTGATCTTATATTTCAGTTATACAATTTTTCCCCAAAGAGTTTAAGTAGAAGCTCTTAGGTATTCTACTTTTTTTTTTCATCTAGCGGTAGTAAGTGGTACTTTAATCATTTTTATTATAAAGTAACCAAACTGTTGTTCTTAGAGAAGAGTTCTTTTGGGGTAGAAGATAATCTTGGTGGAAATATTTGCTCATGTCCTGCACTCTCAAGTTTTGAAATTTGAGACTGCATGTAAAATTTTTTTAACCATTACCATTTAAAAACTAACTTTCCAGAGATTTTTTTTTTGTTTTTATGTTCATAAGCCTACTGCCACTATTAGAAGTGAACTAGTTGAGAATAATATCTTATTCATTATTATAATCCTTATTCATTATATAATCAAAATACTGGCACACAGAGGAAACCCAAAGACATTTTTATGAGTGAATGAATAGCATGTTGAATAACTGGCATGTGCCTTTGACTTTACAGCTGTAAGCAGTAATTCCATGTATGGCAAAATGATTTTTCTGTACCTAACATGAATATGAAGGAACATTCTTAGCCCTGTTTCCCAAGCTGTTTTTTTTCCCTAATTGAATGGTAGTGAGGATGGAGAGGGAGGGAGAATTTTTGAGCTAATATTCTTGGTAGCTACATAGTTGCAAGGAATTCTCTTCATTCAATATATTGAATATATTGAGAAGAGTGGGAATTTTTCCTCTTGCCCTCTATCAAAATTTTCATTTCTTACTTTTTCTTCCTCTCATGAAGTTTGTTTTCACTCCCATATGGACCAGCACAAATGTGGAAATACCTAAATTTACCCTGCGTTTTAGAAGATCTCTTATAACTTGCACTAGGGAGGTGGCAGTGTTAGTGGCAAAAAGTCCATGGCAGCTTTTGTAGTAGACTTGGTAGGATTTGATAAAATGGATTGTACAAGTGAGGAAATGGGAAGAATCAAGGATGACACCAAGTTTCAGGTATGAGCAACTGTTTAGATGGTGATGCTTTTTCTTGAGTTTGGGAGCATGGGAGGTCTATTGCAGGACAGAATTAAACATCGTATAAAAAGTCTAATTCTACTTTACTCCAGAGGTGACAGGAACTGGATTTACCCTCCCACCTGAAACATCTAAAAATGGAAAAATACACAAAATAATAACTGTCAGATCATTGATTATAAATCAATAAAAGGTTGATCCATTCCTGAAAGACTAGAAATAAATGAGGTGAGCCTCATGCTTGCCCCAGCTAACTGCCTTGGAGAACTTCCAGGTTTCTGCACAGGGAGAGGAAACCCAGGAAAAACCTAATGATCTTTCTAAATTGAAGAGACAGAGCTAGGAATCTGGGGAAGCCAGAGATGCCAGAGATTTCAAGGTAAAGTTCATGGGAGGAGAGAATGGGAGAGAGGAACTCCAAATACATACAAAAAAGCCCATGAGAATTACCTCCAAACACCTATGTGTGTGGAGATGTGAAGATTCTTAACAAAATTTTAGTAAATAGAATCCAAAAATATATAGAAAGGATAATGTATTATGACCAAATGGTTGTTTGTTTTTAGAGAGAGAGTGTGAGTGGGGGAGATGGACAGAGAGACAAAGAGAGGGAGAGACAGAGACAGAGAGAGAATCTCAAGAAGGTCCCATGATCAGAATGGAAGCTGACCTGGGGCTCATTCCCACGACCCTTAGATCGTGACCTGAGCCAAAATCAGGAGTCGGACGCTTAAACAACTGAACCATCCAGGCTTTCCTATGACCAAAGAGGTTTTATCCCAGAAATACAATATTGCTTTTGTGTTCATAAATCAATAAATGTAATTTACTACATTAATAGACTAAATATGAAAATCCGTATGATCATCTTAATAGATGCAGAAATAAAAAAATTTGATATTCACCATACATTGCTGATAAAAATCTCTCAGTAAATTAAGTTATAGAGTAAACTTTCTTCCACATTATAAAAGGCATCAAAGACAAACCTGCAGCTAATAACATACTAAATGGGTCCCCATGATCAGGAGCAAGGTCATGATATCTGTGTTACTACTTCTATTTATTTAGTATTTTCGGAAGATTGAAAGTAGTATCCATTAAAAGATAAATCATGAGGTGGCTGGACGTTTCAGTTGGTTAAGCATCCGACTTCAGTTCAGGTCATGATCTCATGGTTTGTGAGTTCAAGCCCTGTGTCGGGCTCTGTGCCAACAGCTCGGAACCTGGAGCCTGGCTTGGGTTCTGTGTCTCCCTCTGTCTCTGTCCCTTCCTCGCTTGCACTCTGTCTCTCTCTTTCTCTCAAAAATAAATAAATATTAAAAAAATTAAAAAGGAGTCTCCTGGATGCCTCAGTCAGTTAAGTGTCCAACTTTGGCTGAAGTCATGATCTCATGGCTAATGAGTTCAAGCCCTGCATTGGGCCCTGTGCTGACAGCTCAGAGCCTGGAGCCTGCTTCAGATTCTATGTCTCCCTCTCTCTCTGTCTCTCCCCTGCTCAGGCTCTCTCTCTCTCTCTCAAAATAAATAAACATTAACTTTTTAAAATTCATCATTGTTATTAACATACAGAAATAAGCTTGATTATAGAATATCAAACTTCTGTGTAGTGTCTTTGCTAAAATTTACTTCTTAATTCTAGTAGATATTATAGATTCTCTTGAATTTTCTAGCACAATCTTATTATCTATGTATAATGACATTATGGTTTTTATGAATATCATTTAATAAAAAACATGCTCCTGTCTATTACTAATGTGATAAAAATTTGTAACTTGGAAGAAGAGTGTTAGTATTTATCTTTTTTTCATTTATTGAGATTATATATTTTTAAAAATTTTTATTCATTTATTTTGAGAGTGAGAGAAATATGTTTTGAGAGCAAGTGGGGGACAGACAGAAAGAGAGGGAGAGAGAATTCTAAGCAGTCTCTGCATTGTCAGCATAGAGCCTGATATGGGGCTTGATCTCACAACCCATGAAATCATGAGCCAAAATGGTGAATTAGACACTCACCCTACTGACCCATCCAGGTGCACTGATGTTATCATATATTTTAATCTTTGTTCTGTTAATGTGAAAAATAACTTGATATTCAAGTTTTAATCCAATGTACACTCTTAGAATACACTTAATTTTATTTCTTTTACATAAATTAGAATTTAATTTGGTGTTATATTTGGCTATTTTGCATCTAAATTCATGTCATTGATCTGTAATTTTATTTTCTTTTATATTCTTGTCATCATTGTATACTAAGGATGACATAGCCTCTTGGGATAAGTTGGAAACATTTTCTGTTTTGTAATTTCTAGAAAGTTTTGTATCAAATTGTCTCACATTTTCCTTAACTACTTGGAGGAATTTGCTAGTAATATTACGTGCAGTAATCTTCACGAGAAGTTTCTAAAATACAGAATAAATTCCATTATAAGCTAAAGAACAAATCAGATTTTCTGTGTCTCCTTTTGTCATATTTGGCAAGTTATGGTTCTTTTTTTAAAAGAAATTTGTCTGTTTAATCTCAATATCATATTTTGGGCACAAAGTTATAATATATTTTATTACCTATTTAAAATTTGAAGAATCTGTGGTAAAATACCCTCCTTCATTCTTGATATTGGTAATTTCTGTTCTTTTTTTCTTTATCAGTTTGCCAAGAATTTATTCCTGTTACTGTTTTTTAGCAGCCAATTTTTTTTATTTGTTTGCTTTTTCTGTTGTATGTGAGGTTTTTGTTCCATTGATCTCTGCTCTTTAAAAATATTTTCTGCTTCTTGAGATTATCAGCCTTTTTGTAACTTTATATAGCTAAGCTATATAAACATTACATTCTATGAATACAAATTAGTCATATTTTTGAAATATTTTTTAATGTGTGTTTATATTTGGGGGAGAGGAGCAGAGAGAGACGGAGACACAGAATCCGAAGCAGGCTCTGGACTCCAAGCTGTCAGCATAGAGCCTACTGCAGGGCTCCAACCACAAACCGTGAGATCATGACCTGAGCTGGAGTCAGATGCTTAACCATGAGCCACCTGCATGTCCTTCAAAATGTTTTCTAATAATCAATTTAAATTTGTTTTGGACAAAGTGATATTTATATTTTATTCATTTTAAATGAGATGGTTATCCTTTTGTTATTTATTTTTTGATCAATTTCATTGTGCTTAATCCAAGTTTTACAATACAAAATGTGTCACTTAGCCAAGTTATGTAACATGACTTTAAACAAAAAGATGATAGCATTTCCCAGTATTTGCATGCAGATTGACTGACACAACACATAGTAAGTGCTCTTAAATATTCAGCTGATTTCTTTGACTCTCCATCCAGCTTAGTAACACACATTTTGACTGCAGTGACCAAGTTTGCATTTAAATGTTTGTTTGTTTGTTTGTTTTTGAGAGAGGGAGAGAGAGAGAATGCTAGGCAAACAGGGATGAGCAGAGAGAGAGGGGGACAGAGAACCCCAAGCAGGTTCTCAGCACAGAGCCTGATGCAGGGCTTGTACTCACAAAGCTTGACATCATGACCTGAGCTGAAATCAAGTCTGATGCTCAACCAACTGAGCCACCCAGGCACTCCAAACAAGTCAGCATTTAATTCTCCGAAGAAGAAAAGAATGAAATTCTTAGGTACTTGTACAAAGTTTTAGTTTTACAGATTAAGGGATAGCAGTGACATGTGACAGGGAAGCTAGTACTTTTATGGAACCTTCCAAAAATAATACAGTTTTACTGAATCAGGAAATCAGGATTAAACCTGAAAGCACAACCCAGCAGAAAGGGAGTCCGTTTCCTTTATGTCTCAGAGTTAGCAAGGAATTTAGCCTTATGAGAAACAGAAGCGAAGTTCAGAAACCACCTTAAGCCTGTGCACAGTTTCATTTTCTCTTCTTGAATCACATTGCTCTATGTCAAAAAGCAAAAATGCTCAGGATGGCTGCCCTCACATAGCTGAGTTCAGCTTCTTTTGATCCGGCAAGGAGACATTACAACCTCAGAAAGACAGACTGGATGGAAAGACCCAAAGACCTGAGTACAGGTCAAGGCTATTATCTAAATAGATTTAGTTCTTACTCATCAGACTACGCAGCAGATAAGTGTTACATCTAGGAGATGAAGGCTTGCTATTCATCTTATACCTGAAATTGGTTTTATTCCTTTTATATAATTTACCATTAACTTCTCCGTGTTGATACTTTTGAAAACCTGCTTCCCCTGAGCTATTAAAGCAGAATTTTCAGGGCTTTGAAAATGGTTTTGTTCTTGTGAAAATAATCTCAGGCATTATGTAAATATAGCATTTTAAAAGACTTAAAATCATGTATATGAGAAATAAAGTATTGTGGAGGCATTTGTATCTCTGCCTTTGTGGATTATAGTTATATTTGAGGCATCAATAGAAAAAAAATGTAAGTCTATTCTCAACTAAAATAAGGAGATAAAATGTTCGGTAGCATAGTCAAGATCCTCTTAATTTAGTTTAATGTAGATAGTATTATAGTTTAATCAAAATGTTGATACTAAAATTAAAAAAAAAAAAAAAGAAATGGTATTAGAGAAAGTGAAGAGAAAAACAACTCATGGCTGGGAAATATCTGCTCTTCCCAATGCTCCAGAGCAGATAAAAGTCTCTCTAAGTTGAGTTTAATTTTTTTTTTAGTCATAAATATAAATGACCCAAATGATCTGAGATAGTGCGAGTAGACTCTGAAAAAATGTTGTCAGTTGTGTGTGTATCTTCTCTCTGTTCTTCTGAAAGAAACAGCTGAGGGAGACTTCCAGTCTGGTTTTACTACCTTCACCTTTACTAACTTCTAAAATGGAAATTTTTATTTTCTGGTTGTCTTGAAGCTGTCAACCTTATGACAAGGGCAGCCATGGATGGGAGACCTTCAGTTATTTTTTTGTGTCCATACAAAAAAACCCCTAAATTTCTTTGCACTAACCCTGGAATACTTCCATTCATCAAAAGATTCAGCAAGCAGTCCGTCTTGGAAGTAGGCACCTGATATTATTTAGAATGCCAAAAATATTAAATTAAAAATGCACCATTAAAGAAAACATTTTATTGTGGATCTTACTTCTTGGAGTAGAATCAATATGAGCTATGGAGAAATGGAGACTTAACACAATGACTTTTGGTCATTTAGTTTTTATTATTTCTGTGTATCTTTAGGTATCTTAAAGAGTTTGCCAAAGTGTGAATTTAGGACAAATATGTAATATTTTGTCTTCCATAATTATGGAGTATTTCATTTCTACAAAAAAGTAAAGAAATGATATAGTGAGAACCCATTATAAACTTGCTAACTCATATAAGTGTGCCATATTTATTTTAGTATTTCTTTTACACTTTTGAAGCAGGTATATGATATATATATATAATATATACCATTATAGATATAGTTTCAACCTTTTAAGTACTCATTCCTGAACCCTTTTTCTCTATTAGAATAATTGCTCTCCTAAATATGGTATGTAATATTTTATGTAATTCTATATGTACATTTAGAAATGTATATAAATTTATATACTGTACATTTAAAACATATTGCCTGTGGAATGTATATGAAATATGTATCTGTGAACAATATTTATGTGTATGTTGCATGTTTTTAACATCCTTAAAAGCTATTGATATTGGAAATACTCTTTTTCAACTTTTAGTTCAGTCATTTTAGCTGCTATATATGATTCTTTGCTGTCTATAGATCAGAATTTATTTAACCATTCTTTCGATAATAAATTTTTAAGTTGATTCTATGTTTTTATGAATGTGTAAATGTTGCAATTAACATTCTTGTGAATGACTTATTGAGGTCACATGGGAGAATTTCTCCAAAACATGTGCCTATGAGGGGGACTGCTGAAATTAAGGGCACTTATATTTTCAACTTGACTTTGTATTAGTAGTTGTACTGATTTACATTCCCGCCAGCAGCAAAGTAGAGACTGTTTCTCGACATCCTTGCTTATTCTTGATATTGTATAAGATATTTTGTGCACTGACTGGTGAGATCATAAAATTAAGTCAAAACCAACTGCAGAAATGTTGCTACTTTAGTCTCTAGTCTCAAGGACTTTGTATCTATTGTTTAGAAGATTTGATGGATCAAAGCACCTAAATTTTGGGCAATCTAAACAACCTAGAAGGAAATCAAAACTAGAGGTTGTTTATCCTGCTCCCTCCTTTCTTTTTCTTGCTAGTTTCATCCTGTAATTCACAGTAGCCAGTGAAAGGCTCCTTGAAGCATTCATCATCATCTTTGTTTCCGCCATCTGTGTTTGCAAGCTAAAAAATATGCTGCATTAGTTTTCACACAGGGAAATCATGTCAGAGTTTTCATTACAGGTCGTATTTCATTATGTATCAATAAAGTTGTTGAACTAGCCTAGTAATTTTAGAGTTTTAAATTCCATTCTATACCTTTAGACTCAGTCACTTTGCAAATATAAGCAAATCTCTGAAACTAGTACTCTTCTGTAATGGTAACTAGTTACCACAAAAATTAACAAGCTTGTTTTAATTATATAGATAACAATCCTACCTAAAAATATTATTAAAAGTTCCTTCTTTCCTTCCCTTCTTTTCTTTCCTTTCCTTCCTTTCCTTTCTTCCTTCCTTCCCTTCTTTCCTTCCTTTCCTTCTTTCCTTCTTTCTTTCCTTCCTCTTCCTTTCTTTTTTCTTCCCTCTCCTTCCTTCTTCTCATCCCTCCCTCCCTCCCTCCCTCCCTCCCTCCCTTCCTTCCTTCCTTCCTTCCTTCCTTCCTTCCTTCCTTCCTTCCTCTTCCTTCCTTCTTTCTTTCCTCCTCCTTCCCTTTCTTTCTTTCTCTCTATTCTTTACTTACCCCCATCCTTTCTTCCTTTCCTTCCTTCTTATTTTCTTATCTCATCTCCAAGGGACAACATATGTTACCAACTCCTGTGTAGATTAGTTTTAAGATAATAGTTATGAGAATGTTTCCCCAAATGTCCTTCAAAGGCTACTGTGTGTCAGTGAGCCAGAACCTGAAGTGCAGTACTTTTTCAGAGGACCCAGACCCCTGGATTTTCACCCTATCTGTTCAGTAAACTACAGGTTTCTGACACTTGCTCTTTTGTACTGATTCCCAAATAGTGGGATGGCTCGCTCCTTCCTGAGTTCATGTTGCCTGGATCCACATCACACAATTCCAAACAAAGACTAATCCAAAAACACACTTTGTCACAAGAACCACTACTGACACCTGTCATCTCTCAATGTATACAGGTGAGTGTAGAAACGAAATAAGAATTTTATTAAAGGTTTTAAAAAGGTTTTGTTGCCAAATTAGATTATTTTCATCTAATATTTGTCTTCATAAAGAAGCAAAGTCCATGAGTTTATTTTCCCCCTTATACTGCTCTGATGATAGTGGAAATAAAATAAAAAGCTATTGGAATTGGTACCTTGCTAGCTAATCAAAAAAATTGGCTAAAGCAGAGAATCATGAAAGCAACATAGGCCCATAGTAAATGTTTTACTTGGCTTAAAACATATAAATATACATTCATTTGCAATATTTTTAAGTAAAATTAAGGCTTTTTTCCCCTTAGAGCATAGACTGACTAGATTTTTGTTTATTTTTAAAGCTTAAGTCAATGCAGAACTTAACCTATAATTTAAGTGTTTTCTTCTCTAGAATAGAACATGATTTTATTCATTTTTCTTTTTTAGAATATGATTTTAAAGACACTTGCAAAGAAATCTTCTAGGTTTTTATTACTTCTCAGTCTTCTGCATTGGTTTCTCCACATTAAGATCTATTTCTTTGGTTTTAATTACCCATTTCTTAGGAAGATAGAAGGAGACTAGAGTGATAGAAAACCTTCAAAACACAAAAATCAGCATTGCCTCACAATGATTTTGTGATTCACAAACAGACCAGAAACACAATTCAGTATATAGAGGCACACTCCACAGACCTCTGGGACCAGCCTCTAGAAGTAGGAAGCAAGCAGACGTGGCTGGGTTTAACTCTATGTCATAACAAGGACCAGATTGGCTCACACAGGGCCTGGAGGCATATTAATGACATTACACTGAGGCAAGATACACTTACACATATACACTTACAAATAGTGATTGTAAAAGTTTTGAGGGCTACCTCTGTTGGTACCTGGTATTGAGCTGCTGCTTGGAGCAAGGATTGGAAGAGAAAGGGAGGCATAGCAAGCCCCAGGCCTAAGTGCCTGTTGACTCAGAAACTACAGTTGTGGTAACCTCAGGAAACAAAGGCTCAAGATATCTTAGAAGACTTGTTTCTGAAGTATATACCCAAGAGCTGCTAGAGAAACAACTGTAAAACCACAGACTCAGGTTGGAACTTAGGGGAGAGAAACAAATAAATCCACACATAAAGAGCAAAAACGGCAACAACACCATGAAACTTTCCAAGAAATTCCCAGTCAATGTGGGCCTGAAAAATTAAAATTCCAAAGCACGAGAGAAGGTCAGCTCTGTGACAGAGAGTCAGATAGCCAAAATATATGTGTTTTACTTCAGTTCAGAATGCTCGGACTTTCTCACCTCAAATAGTGTCTTTCTCGTTCCCTATACCCTCCACTTCTTGAATTTATATGAGCTGTATGATGGAGCTTCTCAAACGTTCCCTGGCACGTCTTTCCTTATCTTTCATATTTTCATCTATTTATATCACTTTCTAGTCTACTGGGTCAATTCCTTAGTCAATTGTTTCAATTACTTCATTTTTTCTCTGGCTTTGCCCAAGTTAGTATATATCCATAATTTAATTTTAATGTTATTTTAATTTCCAAAATTAGTGACATTTTAAAGTAATCTTCATAAGGTTTTGATCCATATCTGTCTGTTTTTGCTTCATAATTCCTGTTCTTACTTTATGGATACTTTTTTCTTCTTTTACCATTTTGAAGATTTCCAAAGCCATTTAAAGGTGTTTTTTTTTTTTTTGAAGGATTTTTCAATTGTTTGCATTTATTGAGGAGGAAATCATATAGCTAGCTAGACTGTAATTTAAGAGTGAGAAAGAAAGACTATATTACCAAAATACAATAGCTGAGAGTTTATAATTGAAGCATTTTTGCTGACACATTGTGAGAAGATGCTCTTCATCTAAATCAATCAATCAATCAATCAAGGAAAGGAATGTGACATTGTAAGTAGTCATGGACCAAAATAGTGGTAAATGATATTGGTCAGGCTGTTAATTATAAGGAAAAAAATACAGCTCTAAGTCTTAGAGAATGATTTCAAGGGGGTTAGAAGGTAGCCAAAACATATTAATTCTTGTTATTTGGAAAGGAAAAGATGCACTGAATAGATTTAGACTTTGTTGGGACTGTATAAAGTCAATGTTAATGCTAACAATTAAGAGCAAACAAAAATATTATGAAAACTCACTCTTTCTTAGCATTTTTTGGAAAAGCTGTATGTATGTGATATAGAGTTATGTAAATAAAATTCAGTCCAACAGATGGCAAAAATGGAAACAGAAAGAGATGAAAAAGAATGCCAAAAAGAAAGAAATGAAGTAGAACAAATAATTCCATATCTAACCAGTAATTAAAAGGCACTTTAATGCTCTAAACTTATATGTAAAGATAAAGGCTACTGGAGACTATATTGAAATAAAATTCAGACAAACACAGCTTGTAAGCTACTTAGAAACTAGTGTGGAAAAGTAAATGAAATATAAAATTCTAACCGAAGTGCCACTGGTATAGCAATATTTATATGACACAAAATAAAATTTAAGAGGGGGAAAACATTACTAATGTTGGAACAGAATTTTACAAAATGATCAAAAGAGAAAAACTAAGATATTGCAGTAGGGAACCTGCACACAGTTCGCATTTTCTTTTCTTGACAAAATTGCAGAAAAGGAAAAGTTCACTCATGGACCAGAATAAGTGTTTTTTTTCTCTAACAGAATAGAGATTTTTTCCCCTTTTAACAGACTCACTCATTCATGTGTTCATCAGTAAATATTTTTGAGTACCAAAATGTCATAGGTTCTGTGCTAGGGATTAAAATAACCAAAAAGAAAAGAAATAGTAAGCATACAAGTTGATGTACCTTATAATTAGCAGTACAAATCAGGAGGAATTTATAGGAATTGACCTGAATATATTTCAAAAATATTGCGTTGAGTTGAAAAACAAATTACTTACTGATACAGCAAGAGGCCAACCATAGAATTTTAAAAAGACTGTGGCTATAGTACATGTAGTAAAAGTCAATAAATATACAACAGAATGAAATGCAATGAATTCTTGCTTTTGGAAAAGGATGGAGGTGGACTGGGTTTGTAAAAGCTGTGGAAGAAAAATATCCGGCAGTTCCCATTTCATATGTTAATATTCTTTTTAATAACCAAAATATTTGAGGCAAACATGGCAAAATATGAAATTTTGTTTACTCTAGCTGAATGGTAGTTTGGGTCTGTTGAACCCTATAATTTACCGTATTTAATGGGAAAAAACATTAAAACTCTTTACAAACTTCACAAGTACATAATTTACTTTGCCAAAGGCCTTGACACTGTTTCGTTTGAAAGCACACTGTTCAGTAAGCCATAAAAAATTCCACGGTAACCATTGCACCATGTAACAAATGCTCCTCAAATCTGTTGTATCTGTAAGAAAGACAGAGATTTGGGATTATGGTGGGGGTATGGTAAAGGAAGTGCATTGTAAGAAAATTCACTTTCTCTTACTGTTAATTTTTTTGCAATTATTTTGAGAGAGAGAAAGAGAGCGAGTGGGCACATGAATGAGGGAGAGACAGAGAGAGAGGGAGAGAAAATCCGAACAGTGTGTTGCCCAGCGAGGGACTCAAATCCACAAACCTTGAGATCATGACCTGAGCCGAAATCAAGAGTCAGACAGACACTTGATGGACTGAACCACCCAGATCCCCCTAAGAAATACTACTTGTGTGCCTATGTCTTGACACTTTTCTAGGTTTTGGAGAAGTGATAGCAAAAATACACTCATGGAACTTACCATTAGTGATAGAGGTAAACAATATCAAATAATTACATGCACTAGTGATACAAACTGGTGCATGGGGGTATGAACTTGGAAAAAAGGATTTATCTTAGGGATATCAGGGAGGATGCTACTGAGAAAATTATCTTTGAGCTAAGACCTCAACACCACAGACTGAGCTACCCAGGTGCTCCTCTCTTACTGTTAATTTTTTTAATTTTGTTGCCTGTTTCCAGACTCTAAAACCAGTGGATATAAAGCAAAATGGAGTCTTTGAAAAGCAAAGAAATGTGGCATTTAAATAAATGTCTGAAAACATTGTAGGTTGTAACCAAACACACTTATCAAATGTTAAGAAGCAAGGGGATATAATCTCTGGTTTTTCAGAGTATAGTTCTATCATGGAGACCAGTGCTGGATAATTTATGGAGGCTGTAGAAATAAGGTGTGTGTGTGTGTGTGTGTGTGTGTGTGTGTGTGTGTAAAAGGTGGAAAGGTGTAAAAGGAGCTAATAATTTCTCAGATTTTCTTTCTGTTTTTTGTTTTTACTTTGAAATTCTATCCCTCGTGATTTTTTTTTTCTCTAAACAGACTTGTTCATTCATTCATTTGTTCTTCAATAAATATTTTTGAGTACTGGTATGTCACAGATTCTGGGCTATGGATTAAAATAACCAAAAAGGAAACCCAAACTCTATTCAAGCTAATTTATTGCTTTTTCATTCCCAGAGACATATTGAAGTAGTTAATGTTTAATGTCCACGTAGAGATTTTAAATCACCGGGAAGGCTTCCTCTCAAGAATAAACAATCAGCTAGCTGAACAAACAAAACTCTGTATCATGTTAAAATGCTGTTGTCATACAGTGCCCAGATCATTTGGTGGTAGGGACTGTGTGGAACTTCGCATTTCCTTAACACACTCTCTTTACAGCTCATTGCTTGTAATTACATACTCAAGGTCACTTTCTTTCCAGACACTGAGATCACTAGATCGTGGCCTAGGTCTGCTTATCCATTTCTATAAACTACCACCTTACATAATAATGCATATTAGGCACACAGTAAACCTTTATGGAATAAATGAAGAATATAAATGTAGTGTTACATGTTTAATGTGCCTGTTTTACTCTGTTTCTTGCCTCTTGTGACAGCTCCAAGTAACTTGTCTCTAGAACAAGATTCAAGGTTGAACCATTAAGAAATAGCAACTTAAAATTTAGTATATCAGAAGTGATGCTTATTTTTTTATTCCTTCTTATTAATGCTTTTGGGGGTAACAACATTTCAGGATAAATGACACTACTTTTGCTTTTTAATGTTAAATAAAGAGAATATTAATATTTTAAAAAATAGGTATGTATTTGGTAACTAAATGTATGCAATTAATTGTATATATAAAATATATAAACATACTTACAATTTATGTCTCAATTAGCATGTGTCAAGAACAGTTCTGTGATGAAAGACACCTAGATGTCCCAGCATCCCTTGGCCAGACTACAGCAATGGATGCTTTCAGACTGGTTTACTGTGCCGTCTTCATTTCATGAACACTGTTGTTTTGTACCAATTGTGGATTTTTAAAAATCACCTCTGTATCTGTTTTCTTTCTTTTCAGCCCAAGCTTTCCAGCTTATCAGCACATCCTGTTGTCTCTAAATTGAATTTTGAATATTTCAGCTCCCCCACAATTTTGTCTGCTAACACCCTGGTTAAAGCCATCATCATCTCTCCCAGGATGCAAACAGTAGCTTCCGTTTGTGCTTCTTGTTTCCATTCTTGCTCTGATTGTCTGTTCTTTACCAAGAAGCCACGGGGAGCCCCCAACAGTGTCACCCAGGGCAGCCCCTTGTTCCAAGGTCTCTACTAGCTTCCTGTCCCCTCAGATGAAGATGAAAGAGCTCTCCGTGTCCTACAGGCCCCTACGTCATCTGACCTTGGTTACCTCTTTGACTTTATTTCGGACCTTTCTTGCCTCTGAATCTTTGTTTTTTCCTATTCCTTCTGCCTAGAAATCATTAACTGAAGAAATGTAACAGTTTGTTCTCACCTTTATTTAAGTCCTATTTCAAGTGTCACAACTTCAGACAGGCCGTCTCTGACCTCTCTACAAAAATAGATCACTTTCTCATTCTTGATCCTTTTATTATGAGGTTGGACCATATCTTGTTATCAATCTGTCTGTCTCTCTACCTACCTACCTACCTCCCCCACTACAATGTTAGCTAGGGGTTTTATTTCAACCTCAGTGTAACCCCAGGGAGTAGACAGTGCCTGGTACATGGATGGTACTCAGTAAAGACATTTTCAATACTTTATTTTTTTTTCTCCTCCATGAAGTCTTCCCTTATGGTTTTTGCCTTCTTTTCTTCCTTGCTTGTTCTAATATTAGTACCATTTTCAAAGCACATGTTTTATCTTCATAGAAGATTGTGGATTACATGGACAGAGGAGCATCCCTTACCTTTCCCTGGTGCTCTGTGTATTTTTGCTCCTGGTGGTAACAGTTGGGCTATCACTGCCTGCTATTTATAGTAAAATAATAGGTAGAAAATAATAAGTAGAAAGAACTCATTATGGCCTGGCATTTTAACCTGCTGTCATGTTATTGTGGAGTATACAGATGTTTTAGAGTTATGCCAGTGTTTAATGGTACTTTACTGTTGCCTATTGGCAAAATAGTTCCTGCTAGGCTGATTCTTAGCTTATGAACCTGGTATTTTCCCTTTTAACAGAATCCCTGCTAGTGTTTTGCTAATTACTAAGACATTTCCAAGTTTTGCTTGTAATTTATTTGTCATTAGGAGAATTGTAGAAAGCTAAATCCTATCATAAAAGACTAGAAATGTTGTTTATAAAGGGACGGTTTTATAAAAGGAGTGATTAAGAACTATGCCTCTGGAGCTAGACCTGCCAGGTTTCATCTTACTCTGTCTTATTTGACTTTTTGTCAAATTGATTAAATTCTCTGCCTTTGTCTAAGTTTCCTCATCTGGGCATTGGAGATAACCATCCCTACCCATGGATTGTTGTAGAGATGAATAAGTTAATGTATTCCAAATACTTCTAACAGTTCCAGAAACATCATATTACTGAATAATTG
This sequence comes from Hyaena hyaena, assembly GCF_003009895.1. NCBI lineage: Eukaryota > Metazoa > Chordata > Mammalia > Carnivora > Hyaenidae > Hyaena > Hyaena hyaena. Next base: position 181,395 of record NW_024082427.1, read on the forward strand.
TTAGCTCTTATTATTAACATAATGGCACAGTTATTATTAAAGGCCCACATTTGTGAGAAAAGAATTTATCGGTATTTACACTTGACATATAATATATTATTGAAGCTCATGCAACATATTTGAAGTAAAAAATAACTTTAATGATCCTAATTAAACTGTATTTGTCTGATATTGTTAATGTTCTAATTAAACTGTTTGTCTCTTGAATGGAGAAATAGATAACAAGCAGTCAGTAGTTCATTTGAAGTAGTAATCTTGCTTTATTTTCCATAATTGGGCAATGATCATTCACTTTACTCTTGTAAGAAACAAAACTATAATGACATTTGAAAACCACAAAATATAACCTGCTTTGCAAGAGACTGTATTTATTTTTCCATCCTATATTTTACATTTGTTTCAGAAGTTTATAAAACCTAACAAGGAGACTTTTCATAAAATTTTAATGAGTTGGGAAATTTTATTTGTTGGTTTTAGCCTGTAAATGGACACATCTAATGGTCGGCAAATTAAAAAAAAATATGCAACAGAACCAGAAAAAAATGCAAAAAGAAAGGTGAAATGACAAATTTTCTAGAATAAGTTAAGTGAAAAGCATAAATGTACTGGAAATGAATTACATTGTAACAACATTGATTTAAATATCACTGTTTTTACTATCTACTATACCTCTCTAAAAGATTATTGCTGCCTATTTAAAAATTTGTTTCAGGGCACCTGGGTGGCTCATTTTTGGTTAAGTGTCCCACTTTGGTTCACGTCATGATCTCATGGTTTGTGAGTTTGAGCCCCGCGTCAGGCTCTGTGCTGACAGTTCAGCACCTGGAGCCTGCTTAGGATTCTAGGCCTCCCTCTCTCTCTGCCCCTCTCCTGTTCACACTCTGTCTCTCTCTCAAAAATAAATAAAACATTAAAAAATTTTAAGAATTTGTTTCAATCTGAGTTTCTGTATTTAACACTTATAAACAGTAAAACATTTCTATGAACAGTGTCTTTAAAAGAGACACTTGGAGAACATCAAAGTAACCCTAATTTACTTTAAATGTATTTTTCCTCTGAAATTTAATGAACCTCTCCTACTGAATTTTGAAAGTCTTTCATTTTTTTTTTTTTTTTTTAACCAAGGGCATCCTGCTTGCTAAGAGTCAACTCAGAGCAATATTTGTGCAGGAATATTAATTTAATAGATACATCAGTTTATAATGGAAACATCAGTGCGACATCAACAACAGTGCAAGTCTAGACATTGCAGATTATATTAATGCTATAAACTTACTTTCTCCAAAGGAAGATGCTTCCATTTTCCATCATTTTACTACTTGAAATAAAATGTATTTACATTTCTTCTCAAAGAAACATCATTCAACAAAGATCTGACTACAATATTGAGTGCCATGAATGGGTGAAGGCTTGTTTTGTTTTGTCTCATTATCTGCACAGTGGAAACTGTACTCTCAGTAAAGATGCTCTCATCAAGAAATCACTTCAAATAGTATCACTACCTGACACTTTTATTAAAAACGCTAGTGATAGTCAATGTACTTAGTGAAACTGTTGTTACTACTCAGCTATATAAGCTTTATTAACATTTTTCTTTTTTAAAATGGATTATAAATAAATTATCTGAATAGTTTCCTTTCCTAAAATATTGCCCTATACTCAGCCTATTCAAGGATATGAAGTACTGCATTGAGAAATCATTTAATCTGTATCAATCATAATTCTGGGCCACTGAAAAAGGACATTAGCCATAAATCACACTACCTCATCTGCCTGCGTGCCCCATATCCCAAAACATCAGGCTGTTTAATGTCTGATCTATCTGATTAAGAACTAGTGGAGACTGAGGAGTGGGATAAGGTAAGCTTTGTCCCAAGCAGACAATCCTAAATAAACCAAGTCAAGATCCAGATCACACATATCTACCTTCCTTTTGTAATTTGGTTAGAGGAGAATGGAATTGATGTAAGAGGTTTGATTCATGTCCGGGTTGCACTCCCACTATTTATTGTTCGCTACTCTTTGACGACTTACACAGCAGAGGCAGCCCTAAAGACCAGTGTTTCCATAGGCAGGTGACATATGTTTGATGGCATTTGGGCTAAAACACAGCATAAATAAAACCAGCTTGTCTTGTTCTATATTAAAACCATAGTGAGGGAAAAAAAAAATCAATGTGCTTTTTTTTCTGTATAGAAAAGGATGAAACTCATGAAGAAAAGAACTAATATTATCCAATTTTGAGTAAAGGCAACAGAAGCACAAAAGCACATAGACTACTTTTATAGAGAAAGATGTAGATAGACATTTTTATATGTAGTGAGAGATTAGACTACCAATTCTGTAAACCATCTAGTTACCTTGATTTCAGAGGGCAACAGGTGACATGGGGGTAATGGTGACTTGATGAGTGCATGGTACAGTAATGTAAGGAAACAAAGATCAATGTTAAAATGACTACAGAGTCCCTGTGGAGTACACACAGATCAATACGGTGTAAGTCATAGACTGTCGTCCTCTATAAGAGTCTTGTAACAAAGAGAAGCCAATTCTTCTGAGAAGTTTTCCCACTCTCCCAATGAACTGTAAATTATCATAGTCAAACACAATATTAAACCATTCCTTTCTTGGAACTTAGAGGCCCTTGGAAGATTAACTATCCCCTGCAAATAATGAAATGAATAAAGTTTTCCTTCAAATTAAAGTGTTTTTTCACATTATTTTACCAAAGTGGACTTGAATCAAGATCTTTTTGTCTCAGAGAATATTGAATGTGCTAATAATCAGGTATACAGAGTTGGGCTGACCCAGAGCCATCTAGCTAGTCAGTCTCAGTCACCCCTTTGATTGGTGGTTGGAGGTACAGGGCAAATTACCTTGTGCTTCTCAGCTCATGTAAGTCCAAAATGGAATGGCTCACATGTAGAGTTTTCAGCAAGCAAAGTGAACTTCTAAACTATAGCTTCTCCCTTTAGATATAATCAGTAAATTGATTAGTAAATGGGCTCATAGAGGTGTTTGGATTCCTGACTAGTGTGCCTTCCCCCACCCAGCATTTGTTATGTGGCTGTTCTATGCAGTGATGAATATGGGCTGGTACCTGATGAAACGCTTATATTACAGGCAGCTTCTGAGTGTGGAATGGAGGCATTTACATAAACAAAGGCTCATTCTCTGCTTCATTCTGTAGCGCAGTTTTTCATGCCCATTAACTATCTACTCTGCCCACACTTGAGCCCCTGTACAAACATTAAAGTAAGTTCATCTTCACGGGAAAGAATATATCTCAGGAGATTCGTTTCAGATAGAGCGTTTGAATAACATTAAGTGAACCAAGCAAAAATAAAATGCTAATGATATTAGTGTAGTCAGATTTTAAACTTGAAGAGAATAAACAAATCTTCTGACAAAGTGTAACTGTAACACTTTCTATGTTTTTCATTATAGTATTTGGGGAAAAAATACAATTGTGTCTTGAAATAATTTGACTTTTAAAATATATTTATTTTTTTTTCTTTTTTCTGCTGTTTCTGAAGTAAAAAGTCTATTGGCAGCAAATTTGATTGTCCTATATAACTTAATTATTAAAACTAACCTGACTCCTTTATTTTCATTCACTCAAGTATTTGAAAGAAGCCATAAAATACAGCATCTTTTTATTTGGCTCTATCCTAATAGTATGAAGAGTTCATATTAATTTTAAAGGACTCCATGTGTTCCCTACAAAGCATTTAACTTGATATTCACAGCAATCATATGAAATAAAGTGCTTTTCTCCTTTTTACAGGTGAGGAAACTGAAGTTTGGAGAGGTGATTTCCCCAATAGTATATACAGTTGTAGAGGACAGAGTACCTTCTAACTTGAAAATAATTGTATAATTTTATTCAACAGCATTTTTTTTTTTTTTACCATTTTAAGTGTTGTGCAAAGCAAAGAAATAGAACAGAGTATAAGACAGTATTTACCTTGGTGTCACTACAGCCAAGGATATGTGTTTGTCAAAGAGCATGTGCATGTGAGGGGAGAGAGAAATGTACAAGCAGTTACAATATAATGTGATAAAACCTAAGTGTGATAATAAATTCAAAAGGTGTATCATTACAAAATCAAATATTACTTTTGGAATGTGTCAGAGAACTCTCAGAAGGGAGGTAATTTATGATTTAAGTTGGGAAGGACAAGTGGATTAGGTATTAATCAAGTAGAAAAAGCAAAGAAGGCATTTTTGGCATAAACAAGAGTTGTGAAGTGAAAGGAACTAATAAGTATTCTTGAGTGGCTGGATTGTTTGTGTGTGGTTCTACCGCCTGGTGTAATCACCAAGTGAGTGAGACTGTACAGCTAAAAACCATCAAGAGCCTCAGAAGTTTTGCATACCATGGTAAGGAGTTTGGATTTTCTTTTTGGTCAAGAAGGAACCATTGAAAGTGTTGAAATTCATTCAAAGCCTGAACTCCCTTCCCCGAAACTAGATCTTATATAGTAAGCACTAGTCTTGATGCAAACATTATATTTTGAACCAGACAAGGACATTAACAAGCAAGCAAGCACCCGGGGATGGGGAGAGAAAGTAACACAACTGGTCTGCGAAAGATTCCACCCCAGCGGGAGAAACGAAAGACAACCCACAATCTCAGCATATGGTGTGTAATCAGAAAGAGGTTGATGCAGATTTGCAGGGTGATGAGTCAATAATGACAATGTTATTATTAGAAACATAATACATTTACACACCTTCATCCTCCACATCTCTCATTTGAGAACTACTTGTACAGGAAGGAACAATGAATATGACATTGTGGGGGGAAAAAGAAGCATTGGCATTGTCATCACACAAACCCGCAACCACAAGCCAGAAAGAAATATTAAGGACAGCTGGGGGCAGGACGTGTTTTTAAATTTAGCCCATAAACTCTTTAAATTCTGCCCTTAAGGCTTTCTCTGTAGGAACTCTTCTCTTTCCAACGTCCTCCTGGTGACTGACGATACTTCTGGACCACTCCTCAGAGGTTGTTAGAAGAAGAATATTCATGAAAAATAAGAAGTATCAATAAAGCAGATGTCCTTACTTTGATTTGCATCAATAAGAAAGAATGTCAAGGATAGCCATGATGGTGATAACTTTAAGATTGTAGTTCTTAAGAGTCAATAGAAAAAAAGAAATATCAGCATGATAAAGACACTGAATTTTATTTAAAAAAAATTTTACACACACACAACGTGTAGATCACCAGTAGGTGGGACCCAAAGGGAAGAACATCTGAAGCAGCAGAGCTTTTTATGCTTTTGTAAAACTCCTGTCTTTAAAACAAAAAAAAGTTCAAGTGTAATCATACAGAGGAAGTTAGTCTATGACAAGAGGGTAAAAGCCAAATTAGAAAAATTGACAGTAGTTGATATGTAGTTTGAAAAGCTGGATATATTCAGATCAGAATAAGGATACTTACAGAATTTTTAAGGAATTAAAAAATATATAGTAGATCAATGTCCATTATTTTTAAGAAAGTTAGGGAAAAGAGAAAGGCTCAGATTACTATAAAGAGAAAATAGAATGCTTTTCTTGAAAAGGAATGGGAAATGTGTGGAGGGGAAGATGACCGTGATAATTACATGCTGTTCAGATTCTAATCAGCAGTGGGACACCAGAAATAATTTTCAATTATCTATTTGAGTCACCTAGAATGATGTAAGTTTCTAAGCATTAGACGACCGAGGTTAATGTGGAGTTTTTCTGCATCCTTTTTAGAAGCCGGATTACACACTGCAACACTAGCTTTACTGTTAGAAGGGTGAATCCTCCCTGCCATACTTAACTCCTTGTAGATGGAAGCTCTTTGAGACTCATTTTGACACAAACGGTGGTTTGGGACAGTGGTAGAGCATCGTAGTTCAGAGGTGAGACTCTGAAGTCAGAGCTGGAGGTGAAGTCCTGTTCCCCCAGGTGCCATCTGAATAACCCTGGGGGAACCTCTGTTATGCTCCACTTGTATACAGCTCCTAAAATGGGTATCTCATGGGGTTGTTCTTGAGGATAAATGAGAATCCAGGCACAGGAACTCTCCTAGAAAAATGGATACTTACATAGAGTGTTATGGATATTTTACAGTCTCTCAGAAAAATTTGACACAGTTTTAATTAATCAATTTCACCTTTTTAATGTTTTTGAACAAATTGGTAATTACATTATCAAGGACCTGGTTAAATAGATAGATGGCTTCTGTTATGTTTCTGCCTTTTATTGGCTTATTTTCCCACCTACCATTAAAAAAAAATAATAGACCATTTTTTAGAGCAGCTTTAGGTTTACAGAAAAGGTTGTGTTGGTTTTTCAGCAGTGAATTTTTATTATTTTGAATTAATTGAGTTGGAGTAAGAGTATACATGAATGTGTAACTCTTTATTTTTGAAATCTTGAGACTTGATAGGTAGTGACTTTATCATTTATACTCAGAGGTATTTGTACATCCAGGTTGAGTAACCCCTCACATGAAAACAGATATTTTATACTTATTCTTTACATTGCTAATTTAAAAAAAAAGTTGTATTTGAATTAGATTTCAGATTTTCTAGTAGTAAATTTGATTATAAATTAATTTTTTGTTGAACTATTAAGCAAGCCTTCTTATCTACTGGTCACATAGCAAACTGCTTATTGATCTCTATCTTGGATAAATCTCTTTGTCTTTGCTGATTCTGACAGAGATTTGAATATTTTTGGCTAACAACATAGAAAATAGCAAAGTGCTTTCTAAGGGACTCTGGACATATTGTTATGATATATGACAGTCTAGAAATACTACTGTACACCATAGTGTACTTTACCTTAGTGTCCCAGCTTATCCCATGTCCTACCTTCCATCACCATGCTTTATCATTCTGTGTTACATTTCCATTGTCTGTAATATCATTCAACAAGTGTGAGATGAATTCATTAGCAGTCTGAATTAGGGTAATTTTTTCAACAAAATAAGATTTTGTTTTCCTTGTGTATGTATTTTTCTTCAGTACTGTGTAATTTGTTTTTGCAATTACTTAGCCAATGATTTATTGCCGTTTAGGTCATTGAAACAGAGTGCAGATGTATTAGAGAATTCCATTCCATTGTCACAGAGGCCCAGTTCCTAACTGGTATAATGATGTAGCCACATCTTTATGACAATTTAGTCAAAGTTGAATCCTATTCAAGTATAATTGTGTTGATTAATAAAGATGTCATATTGATTTTAAATACTTTGTATATTGGTCATGGTCAGTGCTCTTGAAGCCTATCTCACAAGAGCCTCTTACATTCTGTGACTCCCAGTGTGACTCATCAGCTCAATGTTAGCACTTCACAAAGCACATATTTACAGCCTTGGCATTACCCCATGTGCTAAATATCTGGGTGTTGGGAGTTGTAGTTGCCACTAGGGTCACAAGATCATGTAATTCTGAAAGAAAATTCAAGATGAGGTCTTTGGCTCTTAGGAGAATAGATCATCAAAAAGAGAACAGGTTTTGAGAGATATAAATAGGAACAACTAATGAGCTCAGCGTCATCATAAATCATAGAATAAATATGAATACGTAGAAAAAATATGTTTCTAGTTACAACTTAAACCAGCTTGCAGGATACTGAGATGGGTAAAGTCGGAGAACTCTTTTTGTTTTTTCATCTGACAAAGGATTTTAGTAGCCTTTGAAGTCTTAAGATATCACTGAAAGATTGATAGGAATATGCAAAGTTCTCCTGGAGACTCCTGATCAATTCCATTTTGAGACAGTTGGTTGTTATGGTTATGAGCCCTTGTATTATGGCCTCTTGTTTACTTTTATCCCAGAGAAACTCTACCATATATACTTTAGATCTAGTGATCTCTAATAGGACAGGTCTTAGGTATTTCTGTTGCTTTGTTATTTGTGTTTGTTCCATTTTATCATTTTACTTTCTCCCTGTGATTTATTGAATCCAATATAAGTAAAATAAAATAGTTACATATAAACTAAAAACCTAGATATCTGTATTTTTGTATATCTAGTTAAATGAGTTTCTGAGGATATGATTTTGGCCTGTCTGTTAATTTGCATCATTGGAGAACCAGAGCTCAAGATGGGATTAGACATGCAAGAAATTTATTAGCCAAAGTGCTTATGAAAGATAAAGGGGGGTGGGAAGACAGAAACAGACAGCAGTGTGGAGCTGACCCTTCTGATCCTTGTAAAAGGAAAGGGGAAGGAAAGAAGACTGGCTAAGAAAGTGCTAAGACTATTCTATGAAAATTCCAACCAGGGGGTGCTTGAGTGGCTCAGTCAGTTAAGCATCTGATTTGGTCTCAGGTCTTGATCTCATGGTTCTGGAGTTCAAGCCCTGCATCAGGCTCTGTACTGACAGTGGGGAGCCTGCCTGGAATTCCTTTCTCCCTCTCTCTCATCTCCTCCCCTACTTGCTCCCACTCTCTCTCTGTCAAAGTAGGTAAATAAACTTTAAAAAATTAAAAGAAAATTTGCAACCAGGGTCATGGGCTTTCAACCGAAGTCTCACAATAGAAGAGTCTTATTTCAGGGCACCTGACCATCCCTACAAATGTGGTGGTGGGTCCAGAGGACAGATAGCTGCAGAAAGCCATGTGCCTGCAGCAGCAGGGTGGGCAGTGCATTTTTATAGCCATCCCACCTTAGGACACAGTGAGATTTGGAGGGAAGAAGGTGGGATTTAGCTTTACATTCTGGCAGTGCCACTTAGCAGTTCCCTGACTTTAGACAGTTTTTGATAACCAGTCTGTAAAATGGGGAAATTAGTTTTTACCCCATTTATTTTAATAGTTAAAAATCTGATAAGGGGAGGGAGGGGGAGAGAGAGAGTTTTGTGTTTCTAAGTGATAGGCATAGATAGAAATAAATTTAGGAAGAGTAGGAGAACACAGTGGTTAAGAACCAGACCACACTTTTTGGACTCTTGAGTCCACTCTTCCTAAGTTCCCTGACCTTGTTTGTATCCAAATCTCTGTGCTCTGTTTCCTTATCTGTTACCTGGAGATTAGAGGATTATGGTGAGAACCAAATGAATTAATTTTATGTAAATGAATTAGGTAAAGTGACTAGAGCCATTTCTGGCACATAGTACCCATATGCGTGAATTTTTAATGCTGTTGTTACTTCAACTATGTTTATTTACATACCTGTCTGGATTTTTTCATTTTATGATTTTGACTTTTTTTTTCTTTTTTATTATAAACTTTGCTCCTTTCCAGATTCTTTTCTTATCTTTGAACATTTTCTTTGTATAGATATGCCTGGGATTCACTTTAAAAGAGAGATTCTCTGAGCTAGTGGTCAGTTGGAACAGAAGCATTTCTCAAGGGTCCTTCCCCTTGATCGTCCCTCTGTACTCTGGCTTCATCAGATGATCAAATATAGGTACAGAAGATCATTCCCTCAGTTTTCTCAGTTTAGTTCTTCAGGAAATTAGCTTAGCTAGGGATGTGACAGGCAGGCAATGTGAAACTTTAACAGAGGACCACCAAGCTACTTAACTGGAGTGATTTCATGCTTCAAAACTCACATCCAAGCTGATTTCTCAAACATCCAGTCCTCTTTTACCTTAGCGTAAAAGCTTAGTGATCTTGAACTGGTCAGTAGGGAATGAAATTCAGATTGGGTAAAATTTATAATGGAATGTGATCAAACAACAACAGTGGATTTCTTTTCATTTTTTGAGGAATGACTTGATAGGAGCTTTTTTTGATAGGAGCAATGTCAATTGCCTTAGTGCTTTGTACCTGTCTTGGGAAAGTTAGTTCTCATGTTTATCCTTGAAGAAATGATTAGTTTTAGAACATGACATGTCAAGCCCTCAGGACCATGTGGAATGTAACATTCTGATCTGGAGGGTAATGACTTGAAGCCATATCTCATTCTCCTTTTTCACTCAGCTGCAGCAAGAGTTTGGAATCTGTAGGGCAGGACAGCACCCTGGAGTACAGCCTGCAGACTTCAGTGACATTGAGCTTGTAAATGGTTCAGTTGGCATCTCAGGCAGGGAGTATATGAACCAGGCTCAGATGCAGCTGATGATTTGATGTCCAGATGTGAGGAGAGAAGGGGGTTCAAAGCATTGGCAACAGCCGATTATAAAGGGGAACAATAGCAAGGGAGAGAGATTAAAGAGAAACACAGCGAGATGACAGGGCGAGTTGGAGGGGGGAGTATCATTCATGTCTTGTGAAAGCCCCCACAGCAGAAAGATGGATTAATGCTGTCAGAGCTGTTATCCATTCCATCAGCTTTATTATATGGTAGAAAGCTACCTGTCACTTTCTTGGCTGCATGCAGTGGTACAATCCTGGCTCCTTTTCCCCAATGCATTGCAAACATTTTCTTGGTTTCCTTTTTGAAGCAGCTTTAATATTTGTTTCAATCATAGGTAGATCCATCATATGCATTTAATTTAAAAAGTCATAACAAGCAGAATTTTTGTTCAACATAAAGAGCTCATAAAACAAATGCTACTATTTATCAACTCTAATGGATTTTGTAAAGGTCTTATAGGAATAAAGAATAAAAATCCAATGATGGTCCTACAATAAATATTCGATACTTTATTGCCTATTTATGGGGTAATCTTCTTGCCTTTCCACAATATATGGCTCTTCAGAAAGACTTAAATTGTGGTCATGCAGTTTACTTGCCAGGAGATGGCAATAGTGATCTGTTTGCATGTTTAGCCTTACAAAGGTTCATTCCACCCAAAATTAAACTGAGTACCAAAATGATGGGGAATTCCAATTCTGTTTTCCAATGCAAAGTTATCCATTTAAAATTCTTGAATTACAAAGTTGTTTCTAATCAAGTACAGCCAGATTTTTTACCAAAGGCATTGTCATGACAGCTTTCTGAAGACCCCCAAATAATAATTTTGTTCTCCTAGAAGCAGTAACATAATTTTGAAAAAAAAAAAAAAAAATTGACGCATACAATCAGAAATTTAACAAAAGCCACAGGGAATGAATTAAAAAGGAAATTTGATAAGATTATGATGATTAATGCTTAGACAAGAATCACTAAATCTTTAAGTAAGAAATCAGATCAATATCCTTTGAATTTATTGGATAAGCCTTTTAGCACTTTGATTGAGATCAGGCCAACTTTTCACCATCAGAGTTCAGGGTGATGCTGTCCCTGTTGCACCTGGGAAAGGCTGAACCTATACAACCAGCCCTTTCTATCTGCCTTATGTACATGCCCTTCGATTTGACAGTCAGAGCTACAAAACCCAACATTTTCTTCTTTGTTTCAGCTCTTAGGAAGCCCATGCATTATTGTCCTTAGCAAGAGTTTTATGAAATAGTTTTCTTTTTCATCTTTATATTATTAACTTATCTTTACTCTGGACTCATCAATGGTTCAATTTTATTATATTGCACATGCATTTTAATCCATATTGAATCTCTTTTGGAAACACACATGATTTAATTTCATGAATGCAGTGAAACTGGGATCACTCTGGATAATATTATAACCGTTCTTTGCTGTGATGGTCTGCAGTTCTACCCATAGACTACATAACAATTTTCTTGAAAGCAACAGCCTCAGCATGAGGGCCACCTTAATGTTTCATTGCTATGTTCAAGATGACTGCTTGCTGTTTTTCAAAGAGGGTATTTCCTTTTTTCTAAGTAAGATATCTACATCTAGAGTGTTTTTAAATAAAATGGTTTTCAGTTTGTTGCTCTTAGCATATTTTTTCAATTGCTGTATTTGAGTAATTTTGCTCTAGTCTATTACAAGTTCATGGTCTATCACATGGTCCGTTGCAATGAGTTACATGTGGTTCTTGAGGAGTCCATGTGAAGCACTTTTAGCCAGTTCGAGGGAAAGAAAAACATTATTTAATACATTCTGTTGCCACAGTGATCGAAAGTAATAATCTGTTATAGAAAGAAACAAAAATTTATTGAAGTGATAGCTATTATTGACAGTATTGGATCCTAGCTTTTTAAAAAGACAGGTATGGAACATTAAATTTAATATCTGTGGTAGAAAATTAGTTGTGTTGTCATATGTGATTAAAACAGTTTTATCAATAATTGTTTCCTTATAATGCAATTGATAATTTATATCTACTTGATTACAAGGGTATGCTGACATACTCATAACTGAATATTAAGACCAATAATATGACTTTGGGAGTGAGTTGAATTTAACATGATTTTCCTTTTGTTTTTAATCTTTGGTTAGACTTACTGTTATAACAGAGAATCAAGGCAAGGGTTCATATGTTGGTTATATTAAATGACTATGTAAGCTGAGCCGGTGCCGGGACTGTTTGCCTCTCACCACTCTTCATATTCTGTTCTCTATCACAGAGGGACAGACTCCTGCAGGCTGCATTTCCCAGGCTCCCATGTCAACAGACTCCGCTAATGCACTAATGAGTCACACTTGTGGGAATTCAAAGTGTGGGAAGAAGGTAGAAGCTGGAATATTCCTCTACCTCCTCTCTGGGCAGTGTCGCTGCCACTGGCTAAATCTCTTCTGTGTGGCCCCCTCTTCTTTAGGCTGTGGGGCTCTGGGGGGGTTACCTCCTTCTGGACCCCTAAGCCAAGGTGTTGCAAGGACTTCTTGGTGTCACTCAGCACTGGGCTGCTTCACTGTCTCTTGTTGGCTTTCTCAGCCTATTCCATTTCCACCTGTGTAACCAATTTCTTGCATTAAGTATTCTCTATTATAAAAACCTGAAATGGTTTCTATTATCTGGTAGAGCTTGACTAAATTATAAGATTTAGCATAAAATATGCTTAGCATGGAAATTTGGTGTGTATCAGTGTTATTGTAAGTTTTTTTTAACGTATTTTCGAAATCAGTTTAAATTTATTTACAATTTGCATCTTGTATCCCGCGTGCCAGATTCTATGACTCCTATGTTTTTGAGTGATACTTTATTATACTAGAACCACAAAGAAACATGTAAAGAAAGTAACAAGAGGGAGGAGGAGAGAAAAAAAAAATGAAAGGAACCAAAGGGTACAATATTTCTAAAAAATGATTTACAGAATTTAATCAGCTTTTAAAGTGTCTCCTGCTTCCCAAAATGTTTTTACAAAGAATATTAATTCTATTGTGTTTTAGTGTTACATGTGGAAAAAAGTACCACAATCCATGAACTTAGGGAAACCAAGCGTTCATGAAAATGAAACAGCTTAAAATTTTTTTTTAATGTTTATTTGTTTTTAAGAGAGGCAGAGAGAGAGAGCATGAGCAGGGGAGGGGCAGAGAGAGAGGGAGACACAGAATCTGAAGAAGCTCCTGGCTCTGAGCTGTCAGCACAGAGCCTGACATGTGGCTTGAACTCACAAACCATGAGATTACCTGAGCTGAGTCAGACATTTAACCGACTGAGCCACCCAGGTGCCCCTAAATAGCTTTTTAAAAATAACATTGCCTCAGAGAATGTGATTTACTGATGAGCCTTGTGAATTTCTAGGTGACTAATCTGTTTTATTACATCTTATAGATACCGTTGATTTCAAGATTCACATTCTATTTATTTGTTTATTTATTCATTCATTCATTCAACAAATATTTGTTGACCTCAAGAAGCATGTATGAGGCACTATTACAAGAATTGGAGATACAAGAGTAAAGCAAGCAGAGATTAACTGAAGATGGCGGAGAAGTAAGGAGCTCCGTACTTGCACTCGCGCCCATACATCACACAGAAAAGATCTGAAGACATTGGAAACCTTACAAAAC